>NW_017257592.1:103540-121398 GCF_001594055.1 Mycetomoellerius zeteki | reverse complement strand
GACTTTCAACGCAATCAAATCTGAAAATATTAATAATCCCCCCAAATTCCCCAACTTAAAAACTGTAATAAAACTTATTGCGAAAAATAATGCCTCGGACGGGGCATTATTTCTTAATTTCGTCTGTAAAAATTCGAAACTGAAAAATGAGTACTATCCCCGGTCTCCCCTACCTACTTCAATTTTGTGAAGAAAAAAAATTGAAGTATTATTGAAATCGTACAACTTTTGTTTAAAAAATTGTTTTCTATCTTTTATACTTCCGACGATATTCGCCTCGAAAGAAAAATGCCGTTTTTTTTTCAAAGAGGTGTTTTACTCCTTAAACATGAATTAGGGTACGTATAAAAAAATACGTGTCTCTTAAATTTTCGTGTTTAACACAACATATTTCATGGAGAATCAAATCGGTTCCGGACAGTTGTGAAACTTCCTTTGTTAGATAGCAAATACACACATTCTTTATATAACGTTAAATTATTATCCAATAAACGTTCTTATCAGGAAGAATATTTGAGTTTCTTTTTTACTCATATTTAGATTTCTCTAACATACATACGATATCTCAAAGCTATCATTTTTTAAGATATTAATAGAAAATTCTTTTATAAATATTGATTTATAGAGTCACTAACGTATAAAATGTCATAATGTCAGTTATCTCTTTAGACAAAGTAAAATTGATATCTGATTGAAGATATAATGTTACTAGAAAGAAGAAAGTTTTTTTTCGATCTACAATCATGATGCACTCGCGCATTATAGGTATACTTTAACACCACGTGCTTTCAAAATCGTAATTTTCATCACGATCATAGCGGACGAAGATCGAACGTGCGTGTGCTACAGCGGAAATCTCCAAGGCGGGAAAGGGTCTCCTTAATACCTTCGCGAGAGAGATCACGCAGGGGACATAAAGCGTCGCTTCCGGACGCAGTAAAGCGAGAGTTTTCGCGCGTGGGCGACGGCAATGCCTTTGAAGTGCGACGGCGGAACTGCATAACGTGCAGCTGCGGGCCACGTTCCTGTATCCTCGCAGATTGTTCCTTTCTTCTTTCTTCTTTTGTACGGCGAGGTGATTACGCGACAAGTTGCTGCGAGATTCGTTGGTCGGATGACATTTCGACGACACTGGGGACTGCATTTCCGGCACGGCGTGCGTCGATCTCTGCGATTTCAAGGAAATTTCTCTTGTATCGTAATTGTTATACATATATATCGCGTATCCGCTCCCTAAAGATAAGCGGGAACATCGTTGGTATATCGCTCTTTCATGTTTAAGATAAGGAGATCGACTGCTATACAATGATCGAGTAAAATAATGCAAGCGCATTATAAAAGGATCACAACGATCATATCGATTCGTGAAAATCAAGTAAATATCGAAGATCGCTAATTAATTGCGCCACTAATGTCCATTTTTCTACCATTGTATTAATTTTAAACTCGGTCTAATTTATTTTTTGACTTTTCCAAGTTTTAAGAATATTTTTTTCAGAAGTTTTTAGAAAAAAATACGAGTAAGTTAAACTGAGATTAAAGATTAATCTACGTTGATGAAAATGAAAAATAAGGAGCATAGGGGAGACCGGGTCTCGTTGGCACAGTTTTCACAATTTTAGTATTAGATTTTTTAAACAATTAACTATTATGATTAAAATACATCATTGTGATAGAGAGAACTTTTCTCTACATTTTCATACTAATAATAGTTCTATACACTGTTTACTTTCTTTGCAATAAATGAAATACGAACATGCTGCATTGTAGTTAACTTGCCCCAATATGTGGGATAAATTGGTACATATCACAGTATAAATTGCCTTTGTGATAAATTCTATATTAAATTAACAAAAACGTAATAGAAAAGTAGTAGAAATAAAAATTAGAGAGTAGATATGTACTTCTTAATAAAAATTGTATCTTTCAAAGTTATTTTGTAACAATCGTCAAACAGCAAAATGTTGTTACTGAAAAACAAATATAAATTATTTTAGTTCTACTTTATTTTAACACAGAAATATTAAATATAAAGTGTTTTGTTAGAGTTAAATTGTAAATGAATGTTTACACGTGCGGTACAATAAGTCAGTTTAACCTATCTTTATGATATGAGCCAAACTACCCCATCCCTACACACGTCTGATTTTGACCATTTTATTATAATAATTTACTATTGTTACTCAAAATAACGTATTGTATACTGACAAACACTTTTCTTTTAACTAATAATACATCACTTAGATTTATTTCCTCAAGCCGAAGGACATTAATATGAAATGATCAAAAATTTACTTGCCTGTTCTTGAATTAGATTTTTTTTTTCTATTGTAATACTTGTTTAATTTAAGTGAAAACTTAGGAAGAAGTACCTATGTTATAAAAAGAGATATTTTGCAGTAACTTTTCCATTGTTTCTTTTGTCACAAATACATAAATGGAACGCAATCCCAACTTACCTCGATCTTGTACCAACGAGACCCGGTCTCCCCTACTACCAATTGTATCATTTTAATTAAATGAGAAATAAAATAACTAAATATAAACTGTAATAAAATATGCACACATTTTGCAGCTTTGTGTTATACCTTCATGGAAGTTCATTGCATACAAATCAACTTCCCGCGTGAGAAAAAGTATTTTTAAATAACTTTTTAAATTTTAATAAACCTTTTTTAACATAAAAAATTAGTTATTTTGAGCACATTCTATTTACATCACATACATTTGTGACGCACATAACTATAAATGCATATAAAATTATTTTTATAAAAAAGAAATAAAAATCATACAACAAGACTGTTTACATTACAATCAGTAGAACAAAGAAAATTCTTCTTTTTTTTAAATTTATCAGTGCGATAACAAATACTAATGCCGCATTTTTTCGTCCGTAATCTCTTTTTCTTTTTATTCTTCTATTATAGTTCAATATTTTAACCAGAAAGATAACATATAACGAAAAGAAAGACAAGCCTGCCTGTACTAGATAAATAAAATGTTAAGCATACACAGATTAACATAATGCTGTGAGGATGCTGTATGGATGCGCGGATATGTTGCGGATACAGTGTAGATGCGATGTGAATGCGATGTAAATGCGCGAATTCGAAGTATCTACGGTGTGGATAGTCGATCAGATAGAAATCAGATTAGAAATAATATCCAAGCAATACTTAAGTATAATAAAAACGATACAGAAATATAGAAAATCTATCAAATATTTCATATAGTATGTAATCTGAAATTTACGAACCAAAAACACGATTCAGAGTTTTTTTTCTATTTGATTATATCGGATTTTTAGAGCAGAGAACAGCAGAAATTAAAGATTGAATATAAGTATAAAAACTTATGTCCTAAATATGTTCAAAGTATAAAAAGTAACGATAAACTGTAAAATTCGTTACCGTTACCAAAAAAATATTACTTATACGTTACTGTTATAGTTACAAAAAAAGATAATACCTTTATCAGTCCGTCATAAAAAAAAGTAACTTGTAACGATAACAGCGTTACAAGTAACGCGTTACTTTCATTCCCTGTTAAAAACTATAAAAATTATTAATATAAAGAAGAGGAGGAAGTCTATAATATATCAACATCGTATGTACTTACATCATAATTTTGTATCATAATATCAGAAATTATTTCATAATTTCTTTTTATAGCCAAAACGATTTGAATGGAGATTCCAGCGTGGATTACTCCGTGGGTCCTATGAGATAACCCACGCGGCACGAAATATGTTAATTACAATAAAATTTATTTAATACGTATGTCACACATTGTGCTTATAATATGACTGACAATTATACACTAAAGTAATAACCCTTTATTGCAACTTCAATTGCAAATTTTTTTCGAATGATATGTGATATGTAATAAAGCAATTTGAAAAAAAATTTTTTAATCAGTGCACAGTTAAAAACTGCAGAAAATGATCATTCTAGTTCTCGTATTCGATAAAAAAATTCTTTATTGGAAAGTTGTTGATCAATTCCTCAAATAGATAGATATAATCTAGGAGATCGTGAATTTTTAAAAAACCTTTTTATTTTTCACTGTGAAGAATTTTATGTAAAGTCATATAAAAATAAAAAAAAATTATGCGCTTTGCATTGCGTGTAAAACTTTACTTTTCATTAATTCATTCTCGGGGAAAAGATTCCTAACGATCCCTCAAGATCGATATATTTCTTTCCAGAAAATATTGAGAAATTATGTGTGGTTGAAAAATTACAGGCTGAAAGAAAAATACTTAGTAAATCTATCTCCAGAGGGATACACAAATAACAAAGGCACACTTTAATAGATTTTTAATTTACGAGAAACCTAATTGCACAATTGTATACAAAAATTTAGAAAGCCGGCGGCAAAATGCTTCTCTCAAACAATCCTTGTTTAAAAAATGTCGTATGCAAATGTAGTCAAGAATCTATTATAATAATTGCTTTTCTTAAGAAATTTGTAAACAGAAGAAAAAAAGTCTAAATATCTATGATTAACGTCAATCAGCATTTGGCGACCTATCCATGATGTATTTGTCACTTAATGAGAAGGAAACGGAGCCGATTCCGTCGTGTGTTTACGGAAATCCCGGGCCATGTGAACAGCTGAAACGCACGACTATAAGGTCGCAAGTAAAGTGTTCCTCTTCGCTCGAAAACATGAAGTGAAGTGCTACTTCTGGTTCATCATATCACTGCCTCCGATCCGTTTCGCTCTCGTCTTTATGTTCGTCGAATGAAGCGTTATAGCGCTGAGACGAAGTGCGATCTTCGACTCTATCCAGGGAGAGAACAGTTGCCGATAATTGCATCACGTAAGTAAATCTCGGGCCCATCGATAAAAATCATATAAAAATACAAAATCCTGCGATTGTCTAGTACGTGTTTGTTTTCATGTGGATGCAAAGTGGGTTGCACGTCGCGAAAGTCGGTAAATATGGAGCGAAGCGTTTACGGAGTCTGTACCAAAGACACTTCAATGATCGAGCCAGGAGTACCATGGCGTTCCGGGACAGCTCGAGCTAATTTAACCATCTTTACGCAAACTGTATCCTTATTTCGACTAAATCAAGTATTCCAACTGGATAGATCTAAACATACCCAAGTCTGTCCATATTTCTATCAACAACATCGATACTTTTTTTTTATTCTAGAACATAATCTATGTTATTATATATATAAAAGAATGAAAAACACAATATTACAATAATAAAGCCACATTGTAAATTTTCTCGATAAGTTTTGCGTTACTTGCATCTTCTACAATCACATCCCGGGGAGTTCTTCCAGAACAGTTGTTTTTTTTTTTTTTTCAAGACTAGGTACAGAAAAATGGAAATTGTCAAAACGATTAGCTCGACAATTGTACCGAGCGCCGAAGTTTAATGTTTGAGTTATTATCCGCAAAACACAAACTAACAGTAACATTACATTAATGTTATAATTTTCTACTCAACAATGTAATTGTTATATACAACATGTGTTATATTATATTTATATTGTTAAGTTAGAAATTATAACATTGATGTAATGTTATCGTTAGAGTTCTGTGAGTAGATCTTTTTACCGAAGAAGAACCGCCTTTGTTACATACAATTCTTTCAAATATAATACGAGTAACAACGTCGCCGGTATAGAAATGATAATATATATTCTTTTCCCTATAATTTTTAAGAGACATCTCTTCATTATTACTACCTTTCGCACTACGCTTCGTCATATTTTTTCTATAAAGGCAATAATATAGAAAAATTATCTGTATAAAAAAATGAGATGTTAAAAATAATTTATATTACAACAATCAATTCTCAAGACAACATCTTTAACTAAAAAGGTCCCGATCTTTTGGTCTCCGTTCTTTCTTAATATCAACTATATATATTAAAAGAATTCAAATACGCAATTATACCCTTAAAACAAATGGTACTGTTTCTGCTAATACGTAAACGAGTTTATACATCTGCAAAAGTACATAAAGTGCAAACAAAATAAATAAATCTAACAGAAGCAAGCGAGCGTTTCCTATACAGCCTCGTAGTTATATGAGCGAATTATTGTGAGCTGGCTTTATAATTCTACAAGTTAATTGTGTAGATTTCCAATATTTTTTTCTTACAATAAATGAAAAAATTCATTTTTTATATAACGTATACATAGTACAACCGTATTAAGTCTATAAAAAACTTCATGTGATTGTGTTTAGCATAAATGCGATTATGAACAAAATGTAAGGACTTAAATAATAAATCCTGTCTGTTCCTCAACACAAAGAAATCTCGATAATAGATACAAACTGTCACCTGTGATCTTTTAAGTGAGAAAACGCGGTACGTGATAGTGCGATTATCGACGTTGAGAGCGTTAGATGTCAGGCAGCCGTTATATGAATCATAGAAAACATCTTTCGTAAAAGTATGTACAATTCTGGTTCGAATCGCTTGATATATTCAGGACATCTTAGTTTAAGTAACTTGAACGCCATTGAGCGACAGTTCCGCTTCACGCTCTTTAATTGTTTATCGAGATACAATGTTGAACGAGCTAATTTGTTCATAATGCAGCTGATACATGAACGATAAATCTCTTTTTTATAGGGGTCGGGCGAATAATGACGGGTAATACGATTATTTGAACGGGTATAGTGCGTAATAAGCCCCGGGAAGTACAATATCTCTCACGTGAGTAACGTATCATCTAATTCCTCTATTTTGCCCTCCGGTTGAGAGAGAACTTTACGCAACACTTTGCTGACCACGTCAGACAGAGACTCTCTTGCGCCAGCATCTAAGAAAGCCATACAGCGCTGAAAGAAGATGACAAGGCTATTATTTTACATGAAAAAATAATTACACATAGACAATCACTTCACAAAAATTAAATAAGTTTTAAAAAAGTATTGTACTGATTGGGAAATAGAAACTAACCTGATGTTCTTCTTCGCCCTGTCTCAGCCGAAGCACCGCGATAAGTGCGAGCTCGCTGTTCGCTTTGACATATCCATTCTTCTCTTTCGTGCCATTTACCAACATTGGCAAAAGTGACCTGAGCAGTTCAGGTGACATATTTTCAGGTGGTATGTTACGCGCAAGATGAATGCAAACTCGGGCGAGTAGTTGCTTCACATCGTTGCTGTTATTATTCATCGACTAAAAGTTACAGTGATATCGATTTGATATTATAAGATATAATTATCGTGCTTAATATTAAATGCTTCATGTTACGTTTCTTTTTAGATATCATTACCAGCAATTTATTTATTAAGTCTTGTATATATAGACATAACAAATATTCTTCTCGAACTTACTCTCACAAAAGGTGACAAAATTTGCTGTGGTATTGGTTGCGATTCGTTCATAAGATACTGAAATAGATATCCACATGCTCGTACGCCGTTCATGACAATCTGTACTCTGTCAGCAGCTAAATAGGAAAGTATCACCGAGCAAACGCGATCCTTCTCTTTAGGATTGTATACTGTGCCAGGTGATTCCTTTAGCGCTACGAAAAGTGCAGCTGAACGTCCATGTCTGAGTACCCAGTCGGCATTAACATCGTTACCTAATCGAATATAAATCGTATATTAATAATTATTGTAAATGTCAATTTAAGTTACATTATATTCTTCGTGAACCTACATAAGAGATGATCATTAAATGCAACCACTAATTGCTCCGAAGTTAACCATCGCAAAAGAGCGCCGAAACAACCAGCGACTGCATTCCTCGTTATGTCCTCTGAATGACCAAGCATACTGCTGAGCGTTGCAAATACCTGTTTCTTCATAGGATCAGTCATTTTGTCGCCAGCCGGGGTCAGTACACCTCTAAGAGCTTGCAGCATCGTTTCCCTATATTTTGAACAATATTATAAATTCTTATAAAATGTTTCAATACTTGAAGGATGTATGCACAGATCGGGATTACCTTATCGCTGGATCATCCCCCGTTTTGATACCAGTGTGAAGTTCAGTGAATAAAGGATCGACACGTGTATGGATGACTATTAGATTGCTAAGAGCATAAGCTGCTTTCAATCTGACCTGCCGATTACTATCGTTCAAAGCTCTTAAGAATGTAGTTTGCAATTGAGGCAAAAATTGTTTCAGCATAACGCCAACCTATAAACAAGGTAAATCGACAATTTCGAACCAGAAAAACTTTTACTAAGACGTTAAAAGACAATGTGTTATGTGCGTTCTTCGTTTCATTTGCAAACCGCATAATATGAGATGTAAAATCCTAGTAATGACAAAAATTATGTTCAATCATACAAACCTTTCCAAGTAATATAGCAAGCGTCTCGAGAACGGCTGCCTTAACGCTCCAATTAAAACGGTCTCCGAGAATTCGGATAAGCGGACCGGTAATGTGTACGACGCTCGGTTGCAACGCAGCCGCGCTGGACAATCTTATAACTTCTCCCAGTCCTTGAGCTGCATGTTCCTTTGCTTCTGGCAAACCATTCAGTATTGCTTCTCTGAAGATAGGTAAAATAGGTGTGATTCCCTTGGGAAGACAAAATCCGGGTAATAATTCTTGACCTTTCAAATCAGACACCGCAAACCGAACGGCTTGCCTAATATCCTGTACATGAGCTATTTGCTGATCAGATGACAGAGTCTGTAAGAAGTAAAATAATTGAAAAAGCAATTGAAAATGTTAATATTATTTTAAGAATGAATTATTATAATATAATTTATTTTTAACATTTTTCATATTCTTGCATATGTTATATTAATTTTGACGTTCGAGTTATCACGCATTTCCATCTATATGTTTACCTTCGTGACGGCTGTAAGTGCCTCCCAACTCATCTGTAATACATCCCTATCCTCATCGGTGAATAAATGAATTAAACCCCTAAGCAATTGCGGGACATACTGGCTATAATCGGCGCGAGTGTCACGACAGAATGCGCAAAGCAACGTCGCGGCGCTCCGCCGTTTCGAGAGATCTTCCGCTCTCGTGGCCTCCATTAACTGATCCATCACGGTCCTGACGCCTACTTCATCGGTGACGGAAAGAACAACAGCCTGACAATACTCTAACTCCTGTAGTTCATTTGCCGTTCCTTGCGCACTAGAAAGAGCAGTGAGTAATGCTGGTAAAATCCTATGGAGGAACCTTGTCAATGCTTCACCTGCCACACTGGCCAGTATCGACAGTGCTTTTGTGTTAACCGGCGGCGAGGCTAATTGCGGGACTAGATACGGCAATACAACGCGCGACTTGATCGCCATCACTTGACGTAAACCGTCCAAAGTGTTTTCTGCCTCTGCAGGATCGGGTGAGTTCAGTTGCGTCAACATTGCCGGCAATATATCATCGAGGGCGCGAACACCCACCGTGGAATGCAACCCGTCAAAAGTTTTGGCAGCAGCTTGTCGAACTTCCGGCAACGGATCGCACAGTGCTTTTCTAAAACAGGATTATGATCTCCTTGTTTAAATACCTGATCATACATTTTGGTTGTTATCGTTTTAGAGATGATTATACTTACCTCACCGTTGGCACGAGGCTGATGACGAAAGTAAGAACCATATCTTTGTTAGTGCTCGCCATAATTTCCGACAGACCTATGCATACTCCTTGACGCTGATCGGCTTGGTCACTTAGTAAACCTTTTTCCAAAATCGGTATGATCTCTGGCAATACTCGTTCTCCCAATTTCCGAACGAGATCGCCCAACGTCCGAGCGGCCACCTGTCTTTTGTCGTAACTTGTGCTCGCCAAACATCCCAGCAAAAGAGTAAACAGCGTTGGTAATATTTCTCGTAGCGTTCTCGGTGTATTCGTTACCACTACCTTCCAAACGTGAAGAGCTGCTTGACGGACCATAAGAGCCACGTCTGATCGTCCCATGTATAGTCCGGCCAACACACGATTTCGTCTCTCTGCACCCAAAGCGTTTATAATAGCATAATGTGATTGTTCGGTGCCAAAGTTATCATCCTCGCTCGCAGTCTCGGTTGACATCTTGCCCGATACACCAGAGATCCTGTAAAGTAGATCGCCCAATAGTTGCACAGACGAATATCGGATACGCCAATTGTCATCGAAAAGACCCTTCTCCAGTTCCGGTAACAACAACATTATAGCCGAATCAGCATAAAGAGTAACGATACGTTGTCCTGCCCTTAATGCAGTTTCCCGCACGTATTCATTCTCATCAGCCAACGCTTTCAGTATAGGATTGATTATTTGTCCAATATATGGAGTGAATTCTGTGGTGAATGCACTCGGCATGTATATGAACATCATAATGTATCCATCCTTCACGTGGGGAGCGATATCGGTTCTCTCTGCGGTACTAATGATCTCCGGCATAAGTTTGTGAAGCTTCTCCACTCCTAGTCCGCGCACCACTTCGGAGAGACCTTGGGCAGCTCCGGATCTGTCGACACTGCTAGTTTCGGAAGTCAGTGTTTGCATTAACCAAGGTAGCAGATCTTCGAAGCTAGACTCTCCCATTCCTCGTACCATTGCACCCAGAGCTCTCGCCGATACACTACGTACTTCGGGCACTGGATCGAGCAAACTTGTTTTCAGACCTGGAATAATAGTCGGCAGATATGGAGTCAGATCTTTCTGATCTGTTAAGGAGTACATATTGCCGATGATTTGCGCGGCCATCTTTCTGGTCTCCGTAGAACGATCGAGAAACGCACGTTGCACAACAGGCATGATCAAAGCTAGCGATGGAGCATCAATAAAGTGTACAAATTGCGTATCTAGTAACGTTTGCAAGCAAGTGGCGGTTTTATGTGAGGGATCCTGCAGCGCTTTAAGCAACACAGGCACGATAGCTTGAATCTCCGGATTGCGGATGACGCTTCCGATGACCTTCAGCGCTTCTGCGCCGGCTTCTTGTACTTTTGTATGAGAATCACTGAGCACTTCTATCAATTTTGGAACGATACTCGGTAGGCAGCTGCTTAACTGTTTCGGTGCACAGTACGCCATAGCACCAAGTAACTCGACAGATCCTAAAAATGAGATACATGAATTTTAAATCTCAGTATATGTTTTTTATCTTGAAATTAAATAATGTTATTTTACAAAAACAACTGTATCAGGAGACACGGTAGTGTTTCAGCGCTAAGCCAAGCGCAGCTATACTATCGTGTTCTTTTAAAAAACACGAACAATAACAGCAATTATTTTGGGATGCTGAATAGCTTAATATCAAATCATTCGATTGTCAAGCAACAGATTCCAAGTTCAATTCCTGGAATTGTCGATCCATATACATGACACTAGGTAAGAAAATATTTAACTATAATAGAAAAAAATATAAAATATTCAAAATATACATTTAATCCGAAGATAATTGAGAATAAATAAATCGCTATACTGCGCTCTTGAAAAACAGGAAACTTCTAAACAACAATCAATTTAAAAGTAAAACTCTTGGAGCATACAAGTTGGATAAGAAGCTTCAATCTCTTTCGTAAAAATGGTAACTATAATAAAATCAGAAGAAAGCCAAGACCATAGCACTATTGACAAAGTCTCATGTATCAAAATATAAAAATAATAAAGATAGAAAGACTGTGAATGAAATCTAGTTGTACGAGATTAAAACCCACAGTAGAAAAATGTCTTTAGTTACTTAATTATTAACAGACTAAATGATATTGCATTAAATTACCTGTTTTCGTTCTCCATGAATCTTCTTCCAGAGCCGCCAGTAGACTTGGCAGAACGAGTTTGACGCCATGGGCAGAAAGTTTGCTCATAACTACTCTGGCAGTGTCGTCGGTAGCGGTTCTCACGTACTGACTCGAATCGCCGAAGCACAACAGCAAGTGTGGCAGTACGTGAACGATATAAGGCTCAAACAATCTTCCGAGCATTGTACATAGCATCTCGAACGCAAATAATGCACCTTCGCGGTGCCTGTAGTTCTTTTTATCTTGGATAGCGTGAGTTAGTTTGCTCATGATGTCCAGTTGTTTCAACGCGAGAATTCCCATACCTTTGATAAGCCCTGCCAGTCCGTATGCTGCACCCTTACGTTCTCCATATTTGTCTGATTTTAGCAACTGATCCATTAGATTGTCTACAATTTTCGGTGCGTCCTCCTTAATGGCGTCCGTCAGATGTGGCAAACAATTTGCTACGGCTTCCTGCACTTGCTGCGATGGTGTGGAAAGTGCCACAATGAGGCGCATCACAATGGGCTTGATTCGCGGGTCGTTCTTGTCCAAATGTCTCGCCAGAGATCCCATGAGGATCACCACCGATTGCTTGATCGAGTCGAAACTGCCAATCTTTGGAGCTTTATCCATGAAGTTTTCGAAAACTGGTAGCAGCGATGTGATGTTTGCGCTACCGTGAAGATCGACCGCCGCGACGGCAGCTGTAAGCATCTCAGTGCGTACGGACTGATTTCGGTCACCGAGCCCGGTTAGAACGAAAAACTGGATAAGTCGATGCACCGTGTCGGCGGTGAGAAGCGGCGCTATTTGAGCGAGGGCGAGTGCTACTCCGCGCCGTGGGCCCCACGTATCGATCGGCTGTTCGATAACACGACCAAAATCGTTCAACTTTGGTGGGATCATAGCTAGTTTTTCCTGATACAATTGCAACAGGTTATCTAACACAGTCGGCGTTAGATGCGGCACGTTGGCCAAGCTCTTGGCTAGCGCGTGTGCGGCTGCTTGTTGCACCGGCTCTACTGGATGAGCGATATCCTGGATCAGCTCTTCGCAGAGGACCTCTGCTTGCGCGGTAAAGTCAGCCGCGTTCCACAATTCGTTAGCGAGGATCTTATTTTCGTCGTTTACGTCAAACTGAGCGACCCACACTCTCCTTGTGAGTCTATTGAGCTGATCCTGATCTTCCTTCTGAGACGGGAAGGCCTGACGTATCACCGTCAATCCTCTGAGAGCTGCGTCTCTCACGGTCGACAATGAATTCTGTAATGCGCCAATCAACGAGTCTATGTCCTCGCTAGTGGCGATTGCTGTACCTGGTTGACCGCTGCCAGATTGTGCGACATCTAGCAAAGTCGCTACCGCATGAGATTGCACTCGGCTCGTAGTGGTCTCCATAAGTTCAATAAGCAAATCGAACATTTGTTTGCGTGGTAGAAGTCTGGGATGCCTGAGATCCTTCAAATCGGTGGTGCTGCCTCTCTGCTTAGCGTGTTCTTGAATCAATTGCAGTCCCTGTACGATCATGCCCTCGTCCTTATATGATGTCAAAGTCTTCCTTATGAAGGGAAAAACGTAACAGAACGCAGGCGCCGTGAACAGTTCCTTCTTCTTGATCGTCACTGCATGTATAAGATTCAATGTTCTTTTAACTGCCACATCTAAATTTTCCTCTTCCCAAGATTGGTCCAAGTCGCACTGCGGTTGCAACTGTCGCAGCGTAACGTGAGCAATAAGGTCACCTAAAATCGCACTATTATCTATCGTCACTGTTTGGCGAAGAGATACATAAAGCTCTGACATCTCGGGTGCTGCCAGCGGAGAGCCTAGATTCTTCAAAATGGTTGGTAAAAGATCCTTTAAGTACAAAGACAACTCTTGCTGATTGCCGCGTATCGAGCATGCTACTAAGGACACAGTGTTATCTATCTTAGCTTTCAATTCGGTTAATCTCTTGCGAATACCATTCTCCTTCGCAATCTGAGCCTTTATAGTTTCTTCTTGTTTAGGCGTCAACTTTGGTTCCTTTATCTTGCCTTCTCTCTTTCGTTTCTCATATAACTCGCGCCGTAGTTGAAGCTCCTCTTGCTGCTCCTTGAACGAGTAAACTTTACTTTCTCTTTTCATATTCATAGAACTAAGGATATCGTTCTCATCATTAACGGGCAATACACTCTTATCGTAAAGCTCTCCCTCGGGAGTGAGATACGTGAAATATTCGTCCTTGGTAACTCGTAAGATCTCTGGATCATCAAGTTTGCTCGTAACGTTCGACACTAGAGCGGGTAGAAAAGCGTCCGGTGCAAGTGATACGATTTTTATAAGTGCATTTTCGTAGTTCGGCATCGGTTTATAATTCTGGATTAACATCTTCCTCACTTCGTTGCTGTAGGTACGTAAGAAATCCTTTGGTACGAGATTGTAATTCTTAACAATTTTAAACCATAAATTTGGTACAGCTTTGAGCAGCGCTGGGTGATGAGATGGAAGCAGAGCATCTCTGGTCATTTGATAGGTATGTGCTTCGAATAAAAAGGAACCTGAACATATGGCAAACAATCCATCAGCGAGACACCTGCCAGTAATCTCTCCCATTGAGGTGTCTTCTTTATTTTCTTTATCCGATTCTGACCTGATTTTAACGTTTTCCAAAAATTTATTAAACTCTGTTAACAACGCCTGCGCTGGCGCATACGTGCTCAAACCGGTCATAATTTTCTTGACCAACGGAGAACACCGTTGTCTTGTCGCAGAATTTGGGGCAGTGGCGCAAGACACGATCGCTCGATGAATCCCAGTTAGAGCTTTCTCGTTCAATTTATCGGAGAATTCAGTGATAAGACATTCGCAGAGTAACATAAGATGGTACAAAATATCGTCGCTGCACGTCGATAGAAATTTTTCGGAAAAGAATATTTGCTCGTCTATCGCATTCCATAGCACGCTCTGTTTGTCATTCTCCACTTGGTCAGCTAACACGAATTTGAGTAGCAAATACGAAGCGACCAGGCCTTCGGTTACCGCCGTTGGTTGCGCGCATTGCTGGGTAGCTCTTGTTATTGCCTGCGCAAGAATCGGTGCTATCACGCCCGAGTACGAAGAGGCGGGAGTCGAGAAGAATAACTTGATATAGGCAGTACGCACTGCAGCAGTGGACGTTTTCGCCGCCATACCCTTCTTAAAGGCGTCTACAACGATTTTTGGTACATTAGACGAGAATTTCTTTGACCACAGTGCCATCATTTCGAGAGCGTGTATCAGTGTCTTCTCGTGAACTTCAGTCTCAAGCACTTTAACAAAATGCTCACAGGCCGTTTCGGCTAATTTCTGTACGCTGCTACCCGAAGCCACATTGTAACTGAGGTTGCCAGCACCTTGCAGAACAGAGATCTTATGTGTCGCGACCGTGAGTTTACCCTCCGATCCATGAAATACTGCAAATACCGATGATAACAACATTTCCACAGCCGTCGTATCGGAACACTGTATAGCAAGTTTGCGACACGCTTCAACCGCTTCATCTCGGACCAAATCCTCCTTAGAGTGTAGATTGGCAAATAATCCTTTACTTATTTCTTGACTATACTGACTCAAGTCAAGACTCAACCCATTTAAAATGTGCCCAACTGATTCGATTATGATCTCTGGATTTCGCAACATAGCTTTTTGTAAAGCGGGAAGTAATTGAGTTTTGAATTCTTCGTGAGTCAATCTCCGAAGAAGTGGCACAGCTGCATCGACTATATATAAATCTGGTTTCTTCTTACAACTAATCGTCACTTTTATAAAAACGTCTATCATATTTGTCTGGAATTTAGAAAAAAAAAACACAATATATAAAGTATATTTAAAAATTATGTGCGCGCGCGCGCGCGCGTGTGTATCCTCGTCTCGCTTACCTTCAAATGTTCCACCAAATCATTCCTTTTTGTAGCAACTAAATATTTTGTAAGTAAACTGGCTAGAATAATTACACCATTACCAAGCTCCAATTTTATTAAATGTTCGACATAAGTTTCTATGTCTGTAATGGCTTCCCATTCGTGTGCGAGTAACGTATACACCTTGTTGGCAAGTTTCTTATCTGCAGACGCTAAAGCCGCAGCAGATAAATTTGCTTGTGCCTCAATGAGCTTTGCTAAAGATTCATCCATTTGGGTTAAATGTTCGTGATATCCATGGAAAATAAGTGAATTTGACCACTTCAATGCGATATACGCAGTTAGAGCAGTGTTCAAGCTAAAAAAAAAAACCGTTTTAGAAAAATATTATTATAAATAGATAACTGATAGAAAATTTATTCTTGAATTTGACTTACGTTGCGACCACATTTTTATGCCAGGCAGCTTGCTCCGAAATTACAGTTGTCATATGTTTGACAGTAGCATCTGGTTGTTGTTTAATTAATTCTACAATTAGGTTTCTCACGTAGGACTGAGAAGCACTATCTTTGTATCTATGTAGGGTAAGTGATACCACCTTACAGATTCCATTAACAATTTTGTCATTAATGCCTGTAATAAATAATTCATAGCTCTCATATATATAAAAATTTATAATTTCCAATAGAGTCTAATATGTGATAGACATAATTTGGTGACGCCAATAAAAAATTTTTTCAGGTAAAAGTGTTGTACATCATAATATCTTTTCCCTAAAATTAATCGAATTATATATACAGAATATTTTATTTGTTACTTTCTTATAAGAAAATAACAAACGCACTTCAAGAGTGAATACCAGAAATAAAGAATTTACATTCATATATTTAATATTTTTAAGTTATAATGAGTCTAATAATTTAAAAAAATCTGAATTCCTTACTAAAAGATAAACAAGAGATTTTCATTTATTTCACAGATAATAAATTGAACTGCTATTAGAGGAATCCTATTAGAAAGCATATTATTAAGATTTAACGTATATATGAAATTAATTTCTCTCTCTCTGAAGTAGAAAAATTATTTATAAAAAATTATAATTCGATGTTATAAAATATTCATTTATAAAATATTCTATATACTATTTAAAGAAAATAAATTTTCATATGCTGTCAAGTTAAATTACAATATATAAATTTTCATTATAGTCAAGTTAAATTACAATATATAGAACACAATACAGTTGCAACAAACTTATTACTTGATTCAAATATATTAAATGTATTTTTTAAATATATTTGTTATATATAATTTTCACAGAAATATGTCAAGATATCTTTGATAATATTTAATGGAAATATTTTAAAATCCCATTAACAGTTGTAAATTATTTGATTAAAATATATAAAATATATTTTTTAAATATCTGTCACATGTGTTACATAATAATAATTTCCATAAAAATATGTCAAATGTCTTTAATAATGTTTAACGAAATAATTGCTGGAGCTGTCAAACTTCTATTATCATACATATAATAATTATAACGATAATTTTTCGGCTAGATTTTAAACAGTTCAGAATTAAGATAAGAAAAGAAAGATATTTGCTAAAATAATTAAAAAGACATATTGTAAATAAACTACTCTAGATCGTTCCAAACAAATGAGTGAGTTTTGTCAAAATCATGCATGAATTGCAGAGCGACGAATCGATGGCGGCGTCGAAAAATGAATCTGTCCCCGTATTTTCATAACACCGCCGTACGTAAGTGTCATTTATCTCTCATCAAAAAATAATACGTGTCTCCCGCGATCTCCTTACCGGGATTTGACAATACGCTGGCGACATTTTGCAGAATCTCACGCCGCTCCTTCTTACTGGCGGTCTGAACTCGATTTGGCAGATCCTTCAAGGCTTTTGCTAGCTACAACAAAACGTATCGATTATAATAACGCAGCAACGTTGAAGTAATACAAGAATTTTCTCGTATTCCACGTGACTCGCTCACCTCGACATCCGCCATATTTCTTCAAAAGCCGGACTGGTTATAAAGCGCCGCTCTTCACGGGCACGTAGTTGCGCGAGCGTGATTAAAGACTCCGGGTTCTCGGAAAAGAGAGCGGCGATCTTTTGTCCCCTCTGTCACATTTCAAAAGTGATTCATACATATATTCGTATATTTACAAATAATAGAGCATATATATTTTTAAATGACAGAATATACACTTTTCTTTTACTTTATTTAATAATTATAGGATCTGTTTGTTGTGGCTGAACAAGTGTACACTTTTGGAACTTAAAATGAGG
>NW_017257592.1:96529-103486 GCF_001594055.1 Mycetomoellerius zeteki | reverse complement strand
AGTTTAGTGCAGGAATAAAAAACAGATCTATAAAATGTAAAAGAAAGATGTTCTATCGGTAAATAAAAATATCAAATTATAATCGTAAAATTAATGCAAATTACAAATTACTGACTTGACAATTTAGCATTTTATTTAATAAATGATATTATAAATTTATAAATTTCTCTAATAATGAATTCGACTGAACGCACTTAGTGCGCAAATATTTCGAATTATAAAATACGTATTTTACCTAATAATACAATAAAATATATTGAGTATTTCAGGATTTAATCGACTTCTATATTTATGTATAAACATATCTTTACGTTATTTTGTGTATGACGACTTTAATGTGCACCAGTGCGCACTAGTGCTTCCAATCGAATTCGCTATAATAAATAGAATCTTATTTTATATTCGTTTTAAAGTATCTTTTTCATTATCATTAGCGTTTACAGTACGTTCTAAAGCTTTGATGGAAAGCACTTGTTTTTGCTGTGTCCAATCATGCCATAGGTTTCTCTGCTTCAGCAGAGAAAACTAATCAGCACGCGTCGTGCCGATGGGTGCATTCAGTGGCTGCATTCAGCGGACTCAACAGTTGAGTGGGCGTTCGCTGCTATTGACGTATTCTTCTAGATCTAAAATTATGATTGGATGATCTAAAAGAATACACCAATAACAGCGAGCGCTCACTCAACTGTTGAGTCCGCTGAATGAGCCCAGTACCACGACCGCTCACTGAGCGCTCAGTGAGCTCTTGTATCTGTTTGGTCTATATTTTTAATTCTAACGGAATATGCCAATAAGATGCAAGCGCTCACTGAGCATTCAATGAGCGATTGTAGTACTGAATACACCCATTTTGTTTGGTCTATATTTTTAGTTCTAATGGAATATGCCAATCAGATGCAAGCGCTCACTGAGCGCTCAGTGAGCGGTTGTAGTACTGAATGAGTGCGATGTGTGTTGTCCAAAAGCCTTGATGGAAAGCTCCCATAATGCAAGAGCGATTGCGACAGCCAATCAGAAGCATTAATGGTTAGTATTATTGTTTCTGATTGGCCTTTATTTATTTTAGAACGAGTTTGCGATGGCATTATAAATTCCGCTTTAAATCTGGAGTCTAGAGGAAATTAGGAAAAACTCCTATCTCTCAGCAAAGAGAATTTCCAAATTCCAACAGTTGTAAGATAAATTGAGATAAACACTCTGTTGAACGCGGTCAATTTGTGGCATAACAGACAGTTAATAAAAAAACAGTGCAACAAAACACAACAAAAAGCCATTTTTGAGCATATTCCTATTTTTCTTACAGTTTGGGTTACACACTTATCTTGTAAACTATTCTGAATTACAGTTGTTTTGTAAAATTGTCAAAATTGTTATGTACGATAAAGGAAATGCGCACACACTCGTCAAGTAAAAAGGTTCGTACAACGATGCCTTCATAAAAAAAATGTATTTTCAAGAATGAACTTTTTTATCTCCATGTGGAAATGAGGATATCTCAAGTCCAAAATTTTTGCACAAAGTACAGTCGATTTTCGTGGTACGCTTGTGATTGTTACTCCATGCAAAATGCAATGCAAAATCAATGATCTACCCGACGAATTGTTGGAGTATATCCTAAGTTTGATACCACCTTACAAAGATCTCCAAGAGTGCAGGCTCGTTTGTAAAAGATGGTACCGCACTACCAAAAGTACGTGCTTATCTTTTACATTATTCTTTACATGCTTATCTATATATCAAACATATGAATATGTTGTATAAACATACTAATGTAGAATAAATTTGATATATTGATATATATGACATTCTTTATACATCTTTATTACATGTTAGATATATAAAGACATAGAATAAGTATGCTGGTACAGAGTAAATTCGATATATTGATATGTGTATTAATCTTTATGTACTTATTTGTATATCAAACATATGAATTTGCTATATAAATGAACTATCAATCCCATCAATCAGTTCCACATAATATATTTTTTGTTAACTAGATGTAATAGAGCACAATGAAGCACATTTTCAAAAATCTGTTGCTTTTGGATCTTTGCTATGGGATTCATTACCGTCTATGCACTGGATATCTACTATTGGAAAAAGACACTCACATTCTGCTTGTATATATGATAACTCCATGTATGTCTTTGGTGGCTGTACAGCTACAATGACAACGTTCAATGATTTATGGCAGTTAGATTTAGGCACAAGAACATGGATTAGACCAATCACTATGGGCAACTATCCATCGCCTAAAGCTTGTGCCACTATGCTTTATTATAGGAACAGCTTAATTTTATTCGGAGGTTGGTCTCATCCGTCACCATATCCTTTACATCAGGTAATTATTTAAATGAGAAAATGATAGTTTCCGTTGAGACATTGTGTGTGCATGTATATATATTTATACATATACATTTATACATTTATTAGACTTTTATAAAAATATTCTTAAATTAGATTTATAATCAAATTTATAATCAAATCAGGAGCTAGGAGGTACATAAAAATACTGTAATTTTACTGTTTAATAAATTTTGTTGCAAACTTATTTTCTACAGCTTGCATTATTTATTTTACATACAATTTGTAATTTTAAAAAATAGACATATTGAAATATATTAAAGTAGATAATATATTTTCAGCAATGGAAATTGTTTAATGAATTACATGTATACTGTATAAAATCAAATAAGTGGACCGCTATAAACACATTAGAAACTCCACCACCAACATCTGCACATTCTGCAACAATACATAGAAATTTAATGGTTGTTTTTGGTGGAGTTTGTAATGGATACTACAGGTATATTCTTGTAAAATTACATATGAGTGCATGAAAGTAAAATATATACTGTATATTTTTTATGCTCAACATTGCTTATCTTATTTTAAAGTAGTTCTAATGATGTATGGTGTTTAAATTTGGATTCGTACACCTGGCACAAACAAAATACATCAAATTTGAAACCACAGCCACGTTACGGCCAGTCACAAATTAAACTTGGAGAGAAACATTTACTTGTGCTTGGTAAAAGAAATATCTACTTATGCTTGATATTATTCACTTTTAAGATTGTATTTTGATATTGAAACAAGTATTAATTTTGTTAATTTTTTTTTATATAAGAAACATTGAAATTTCCATTTATTACTGTCAAAATAATTAAACATAATTATATAATTACGTGGAAATTTGAAAATCTACAGGGGGTTGTACAGGACCAAATGCTGCTATGAATGATGCTTGGCTGTTAACAATGGAAGGTGAGTCTTGGACATGGAAGAAAGTCAATATGCACAATACTGAATGGGCACCAACGCGTATTTGGTGTCATCAGGCTTGTAAGGTATGTAATTTAATTCCATTAAAATGCTACTCCATTGAATATAATTGGCTCATATATTGCTAGATCTTAATATATATAAAATACTGTTATTTGCATAGGTGGGAAATTATATTATTGTACTTAGCAAAAATAGACGTCAAACAAAGCCAAATGATATGAGTATCTCATTAAAAAAGGTTCAAAGGAGTACTTCACCACGTTTATGTGAATCAAATCTTTTGCCCGAAAGGTCTGATGCAATTGCAATATAGCATTGTAAAGAGATACACTGACAAACAATTGTAATGACTTTGCTATTATTATTAATCGAATTTTTTAGGCAAGGAAACGTATCTACTGTAGATAAGGATGAAAATATAAATGGACGGCATGGAGCATTCTCCAGATCACATTCGCAAAATGCACATCCTTCATCACATACATCTAATATCCCAAAAACGATACCGTTTTATGGTGATAATACTCTAAGTATGGCCGCATTTCGCGATCAACCTCTTCGTAGTAACGCAATCACGAATAGACAACGTCAGTTGGAATCGCTAAGAAGAATGGAGGAGAAAATTCGTAATAAGAAGACACAGCTGGTGAAAGTATCCAAAAAAGCTGAGAACACATTATCGATATTTGTATTGGATATTACTAATGTTCTTTCGGACGACTGCAATGCTTTGTGGATTCCCTTAAAACAAAATGATCATTCGGGACCCGATGAGAGAATTCTGTATTCTCTTGTAGTGGGAAGGGGAGAATTAATAGTTTTTGGGGGTATTCGTAGAGATGATTCTGTAGTATATAATGATCTCCATTTTATAAACCCACCTCGATATGTTATTTAATATTGAAAAACAATTAAACATAATATCATATTGTTTTATGTTATTACTATAATTTTTTTTCAAAGATTTTATTTTTATTCAATATAATTATAATATATAATATAATATTAAATGTAGCAAACGAGTGATAAAAAACATGTCAATTGTTTGTATTAAATCAATATTTATACAATAATTTACCTTTAAACTCTAAATATATTACAAAAAGATGAAGAACTAATTGTGTGTACAAAAAATGAAAATAAACAAGAATGAAAAGTAGAATTAAATATTCGTTATAAGACTTTATTATATAGAGTTTAAAAGTTAATTATTAATTATGTATATAATAATCTTTTTATTTTGTTTATTATGGTTTATATTTCAGAAATGGTACAATGCTTTACAAATATATTATGAGTGTGAAAAAATAGATTTAATAATTTAAATTTTATAACAAGATTATATGGTTGCTACATTAGATATTGTCCATAATTACTATATTATTAAAATCTGAATTGTCTTTAATTTGTTTGACTATTTTTAAACTATCAGATATTTAGAAGATATAATCTATTTCTCAACTGATACATTTAAAAATAAATAAGATGTTAATAAAGATTTATAATACATAACATTTTTTATATTTTGACTACATTAAATTTTAATGAAATAATATAAATTATAATATCATTTTTAGACCGTGTATGTGAGAGACACAACCGATAAATTAGAGCCCTATACGGTCGAAGCTAGATCTTAAAATGCTTTAAATAATTCAATCTTTAATCACTAAATATGATATATATGTACTTGACATATACCACAGTATATACAGTAGCGCAACTCTCACGATTTCACCGTGGATAAAAATGAACTGCACATGCGCGAGCGAGGTATGTAACCAATCAGGGCACTTATATTCCATCTCGCTTCTTCTCTTTATTGTCGCTGTCTGTCTGCACCGTTGAAATGTCCATATAAGGGATTTAAATAGCCATTTAACGGAAAGTGACAGTTTTGATTAATTATAACTGATTAGTTTTCTCTGTTGAATGCAGCCCCCCCCATTATCAATTAGTTAACATAATAGGTACGTTTCAGCGGAACACAGTTTTGAAACCATTTTTATGATTGTGTGCTAAGATAGAATCCATCAATCCTCTAGATCTAAAAGTATAATACAATCAGCGCAAAGAAAACTTCCAACATTTGCGAAATAAACGCTGAACGCAGTCATTTTTTATTCGTTTTTTAAAATAACATGTAACAGGTTTAATATTGTTATGATTTGAGATATAGTAAATTGAATTAGTCGAATAACTGGATTTTATCTGAAAAATATAAAAAGAAATTTAAAAAATAAATTTAACGCCGTTTTTTTAACAGTAAAGGAAGAATATTTCAAATTGGAGATTAAGTAATATCGATTAGTTAAAATAAAACGGATTGTTATATTATTATTAGTTCTCTTATTGCGTTTATATTTTGTAACTCTGACTATCATTGCAAATAAAAAAAGGTTAAGTATAAGTACGAATCTCCTTATATTTCCTGAGAAATAAATGTATATCTATTATGTTTCATTTTTATTTTATTTTCTGTTTTAAATATAATATATATTGTGTAGGTCTGTTATTTTTCGAAGGTTCTGAACTTATTGGATCAGTGTACACCAGTTCAGAACTTACAGTGGAAAAAGAACAGACCTTATGCAATAAAGTAAAAAAAGAGAAAAGGTTACAACAGAGAGAAGAGGTGAGATGGAATATCAATGCCTAGATTGGTTACATACCTCGCTCGCGCATGTGCAGTTCATTTTTATCCACGCTGACATCAAAGGTGCCGACAGAGAGTTGCGCTACTGTATATACTGTGCATATATACCACAATTGTAGTCTAACAAACTGTGTACCGAAATATTTCCGGACTAAACACAATTAAACCACTGCAGTAATTTCGCGAATTAAATTAAATTCTAATAATTTCGATGCTCAATCAGGTATCATATTACAAAGATGTTAATATGCTGAAAAAACTGTAATTAAATTTATTGCGAAAAATATTACCTCGGCTGGGAGTCGAACCCGGATCTTTTGTATTCCGTACGAGTGTCCTGAGCCATTAGATTGCCTCGGTGGCCAATTAATCCATCGGAATTGACCAATCTGTCAATTCTTCAAACAAAATGACAAATGCGATTGGTCAATTCCGATGGACTAACTGGCCAGTTAAGTTAACTGAGCTTGGTGACAGTGGCCCTAAGCTTATTCGATGATTAGTAACTGTCAACCGCAATTGGTCAATTCTACTAAACAGCAAACGCGATTGATCAGTCAACGGCCGATTAAATTAACTGGCGTTGGTGAAACTGGCCCTAATTGACGAGATATCTCTTCAGTTTGCAAAACAAAAAATGCTTTAATTATATCTAGTAATTCAAAGAGAGAGAGAGAGAGAGAGAGAGAGAGAAAGATGAGAAGAGAAGAGAGTATAGAAAAAATACAAGAAAACGCGCATGCGCTGAGACAACGTATGTGCATATGCGTCGACGAAAGAGAGATCTTTTAGCACAGTATATACAGTAGCGCAACTCTCTGTCGGCACCTTTGATGTCAGCGTGGATAAAAATGAACTGCACATGCGCGAGCGAGGTATGTAACCAATCAAGGCATTGATATTCCATCTCACCTCTTCTCTCTGTTGTAACCTTTTCTCTTTTTTTACTTTATTGCATAAGATCTGTTCTTTTTCCACTGTAAGTTCTGAACTGGTGTACACTGATGCAA
>NW_017257592.1:87460-95712 GCF_001594055.1 Mycetomoellerius zeteki | reverse complement strand
TACCATGCATTCGGCTTGTGCGCACTGTATTGGTGCGTTAAGATTATCATATTCGGCAAATGAAAACTAGCCCAGTGTAGTGCTGAATTTATATTCGGACCAATCGAATGAACTGAACGAGTTCAAGAAATGTTGCATTAACGTTTCTGACAGTACAATTTGACATAGCACCAAAGTGATTCTGCACTCACACCATGACTACGTTTACACCGTGCACTTAGGCCGCGGCCTATACAATAGATGTCCTTATTTATCCTGTAGGTTAAACAAAGTCATCTATCGTATAGGTCGCGAACTAAGTGCACGGTGTAAACGTAGCTCATGTTAGGCCGGAATCAGACTATACATTGAAGATTGAGGTTGAAGATTGAAAAATTCAAATTTGACCAATCGAAATGAAAGGAGCTAAAATTTCTTTGTCCTTATTGGTCAAATTTCAATCTTCAATCTTCAACCTCAATCTTCAATGCGTTGTCTGATTCCGGCCTTAGGGCAGCAATAGAGCAGAATCAGTGCACGTATGCCGAATTCGCCATTTGACAATTTGAGGGGGGAGAAAGACAGGAGAAAGACAGTCGGAAACAGCAATCAACAGCAATGGATAAAGTTTTTAGATCGTTCCATACGAGCCGGCCGGCATTGTATAGAACATTGACAAACGAGCAATGTACGCAGTAAGTAATTCACTTTCCGTCGAATAGATACATAAATTTTTCTGCCATGTATATTTATATTTCTACTGACAGATGTAGATTTGTGAACATATCTATATGTTTTTCAGGACATTCAATAAACTTGTGAAGCAAAATGTATCTGCCGTCAGTAGAATGTTATTGGCGCAAGAATATTCAACGTAAGGTTTATAATTTCATTGTTTCATATATATGAAAAATTTCGTATATACTGCACCACATTGATACCTTTATCCAAACAAAATCAAATGTGTAAAAAAAAAACGGATTTGACTGTTGCAATGTAATCCACAGATTGTCAGCAGAAACCTGCTAACGAATGATGATATATCAATTGTAGTAGGAATTAAGCAGAATTTCATAACTTTTCGATGATAATTCTTTGTAAATAGTTACAAAATGACACTTACTTGGTTTTTACTACTAGATTATATTGTCAGTTTTGCTGGCAAAACACGAGCTTGAAGCATAGATATATAGGTAGTACTAATTTGTCACAAAATTCTGCTTGAATTTGCTGACAAATTGCTAGCTAATATTTTGTTTCTATTGTAGTATTTTATTAAAAGATTCTATATTATATTTCTGTTGACATTCCATTGACAAAATTTGCAAAATGCTTTGTAAAATCTGTTTTCGACACAGTCAATAAAACAGTAAGTCATTTATATACATTATTTTCAGAGTTCTCCCCATTGGTGTTAGACACTTACATGGCAATGGAACAGTTTGTACACTATCCCCTAAACGCAGTCCTCTGATACATAGCCAACAAAGACGTAGCATGTTTATCCAAACACAAGATACACCAAACCCAAATAGTCTGAAATTTATCCCAGGAGTGTCAGTATTAGGGGAAGGATGTACGAAAGATTTTCCAAGCGCTAAGGATGCATACTGCTCGCCACTTGCAAAAATGTTATTTCGTATCGAGGGAGTAAAAGCAATATTTTTTGGACCAGACTTCATCACGGTTACAAAAGTCGATGAGGACGTAGAATGGAAGTTATTGAAGCCAGAGGTATTTGCTACTATTATGGATTTTTTTGCAAGCGGATTGCCAGTCATGGATGAAACTTCTCAGCCTGCAGCGGATACACGTATGATGTACAATTTTATACAAAATATTCAGGGTAAAGTAAAATGCTTGATCGTTTTTATTTTTGTAGAAATCAATGCGGAAGATGACGAGGTTGTTCAGATGATAAAGGAATTATTGGATACACGAATACGTCCCACAGTACAGGAAGATGGTGGTGACATTGTATTTATGGCAAGTGTTTCTAAATCTTAAGGGATTCCATTATGTATCCATTGTTTCGAACATAATACATTATATTTCTTATAATTGCAACAGGGTTTTGAGGAGGGTATTGTGAAATTAAAAATGCAAGGTTCATGTACCAATTGTCCAAGCTCGGTAGTAACATTGAGGAACGGTGTACAAAATATGATGCAATTCTACATCCCTGAAGTACTCGGAGTTATACAAGTACAGGATGAGACGGAGAAGATTGCCGAAAAAGAATTTCAGAAATTCGAACAAAACATTAATAAAATGGATGAAAGTAAAGACAAATAGGCATTGTAGTTATCAATTTGTACACGATAGTGGACTTGTACGTCATCTTGTAATTGTGTACATTGTAGACATTGTATATTATATATTAAGTGTAAATAATAAGACTTATAAATATTGTTGAGAATTGTAAGTTTTTATTACAAAGTATTTATCTGCTAGATACAGAAACTTGCCAGACGCGAATAGTATTATCAGAATACCCAGCAAATAGTGTCTGGCCGTCAGTAGACCACGCGAGAGACAGGCAGAGAGGAGGTTCTGCTTTACTGGTTGCAGATACGACTTCGGGTTTCAGTTCCTCGACCATCTCTTTAGTCTCAAGATCCCAGATTTTGATCCATGGTCCAAACGCGGCGCAAAGCCAATAACGATTAGGGCTGAAGCATAAAGCTGTAATGATGTCGTTATGATCCAAAGTGTGAAGATGTTTTCCATCATTCAGATCCCACAGCATAGCTTTACAATCCTGCGAATAGAATTAATATAATATATAATTCATATGATAAATGCATTTTGGATGATAAATATGGTATGTGCCATATGCACCTTTCCACCGGATGCGCACAGTGATCCATCAGGTGATACCGTAACGGTATTCAGATATCCTGTATGACCACTATGATTGATCTTCAATCTGCAGTTCGTCAAGTTCCAGACCTGCAAAAGGCGTGAATTGCTGAAATTACTAACAAATTTATTGTGCAATTAAAAATAAAATATATAGCATTTAAAGTCAGTCCCATATCCGCATACACTCATAGATATATCATGTGTATAATATATAAAATATCCATCATTCTTATCAAATGTTTACATTTATCACGAATCTTGTAAATGTAAGCTTCGTTCTCACCTTGACGACACGATCCCAGCCTGCAGAAACAATGATAGGATTTGCGTGGTTGGGAGAAAAGCGCACACAGCTGACCCAGTCTGTGTGTCCATCGTCCTGGATGGTGTATTTGCACTCGGCTAATGTATTCCATAATTTAATCGTTTTGTCTCGTGAACCGGAGACAATTTGACGATTGTCCACAGAGAAAGCGACGCTCAAAACATCCTATATTCAACAGAAATTAATTTTAAAATTTAATTAATAAAGCAATTTTGTTTCATAATTTTTTAATATTGGATCGATACTTACGGCATCAATGATTTAATCCTACCTCTTCTATTTCTCAATAAAAAAAAAATATTAAAAAAAAAGCTTCAACGCATTTCATATTTTTCGCGGAATTCATCATAATCAAGATAAATAAAAAAAAAACTCATATTATGAAGCAATACCTCACAATATGGAAAATTTTTCTTTATCTTTGTTACGAAGAAAATTTAAATATGCATCATCACACAAGAGCGAAGTCACACCTTCGTATGGTCCTCGAATCTTCTAGTTGTACGACCTGCTGCCAAATCCCAAAGACGCAATGTTTTGTCCCAGGAACCAGACAGAGCGTAATTGCCGTCGGACGAAAGAACTACGTCACTTATGAAGTGCGAATGTCCGTAAAGACGTTTTTGTGGGATACCATAGTTAGCTTCGTCACGCGTCAATTTCCAAACGATCAGAGTCTTATCTAGAATGGAACAATACATGAGCTGCAATTGTTATTTCCAAGAATTTAGAATAATTTGACTAAACTTTAATTAACTTAATCATTACAATATCTATACTATTTTATTAACATTGATAAGTAAATTTTTGTTATTTAATACATGAGAAGAAAGATTTAAATTGAGAAAAAATAATATTATTATATATAAATTTTGCAGTAATTTAAATAGTCGAATTAATCACTAATTAAGTTAATTAATTGATTGTGATTTTGTAACTATTCATTTTACCAATTTAGATTACTTTTAATTTCAATTTAATTTATGCTTTATCCTTTTCTAGTTTTGAGCATTAGGTTCATTTCTGCCAAAAAATGTAGATCAATTTTAATTGGGTTTATTTACTCTTTAAGTATCTTTTCCTAATTATTAGAACTAAAAGATAAAAAGAAATTTAAACCAAGATTAAAATAAATCTACATCAGGAGAAATGGACATTAGAAAAAGATAAAAGATAAGTTAAACTGAAATTAAAGTAATCTACATTGATAAAAATTAGCATTAATGGGATGATACAGATGAGGAGCTCTGTGTGAGAATAGTCAATTAGCAAGTTCAATCCTTCATCCTTCATCCTTAGTTTACAACAGGCTAATTCAAGAATTTGAAGAGTATATGTAAAAGAGTATACAAGATGAATTGAATACTCTTGGTGCAAAAAATCCAGTCAACTTTTTTAAAAGTTACTACAATATTAATAAAAAAACTGTTTTGCAGAATATTACACAAAATATTTTACAAAAACTGTTAAGATCACTTTGCTCGGAGCTGTCCATTTCTTATACCAAAAGACATAGAATATTTGGTATAATCCATTCGAAGTTATCTTTTCCAAAAAATGGAGTTAACTGGATTTTTTCAACAAGCCTTTCAATTGTAACTTGTTTTAAGAACAATAAAGGATAAATAAGTTAGATACAGAAACTTTAAGCCAGTTTCTTCTAACTGAACTTCTTGCAAGTTTATCTTTCCTCTTTTTCTTTTTACATTGATAAGAATAAGAGAAAAATGAATTGTGCAAGAAGTTCAGCTAATAGAAATAATTTTTTTGTTAAAGTCTCAATCATTCTTAATTGTTATAGTTTCATAATTGCTGTTTGAACAGACGAAATATAACACGATATACGTAAAGTTTACTAATTAAATAAAATCGTTTTGTAGTACAAAATTATAGTAAAAAAATAAAGCAAATGTATAAAGCAAATGTATTAGTAAATTAAAATATAGGTAAAAAATCAGAATTTCGTTATAAAACTGTAAAAAAAGAAGGATTAGGAAAAAGAAGGTAAAGCTTAGCAACAGCCGATACTTGCCACGTGAAGAGGATAAAATCATGTCCGGATATTTCGGGTTCGTCGCAATTTGCGTGACCCATCCATTATGACCACGAAGCGTGCCTCTTAATTGTAAAGTTTCTGTCATTTTGAATCACTCTCGACCGCGTTATATCGTCGATTAAAACGGATTACTCCGTGCTTATCACGTCTATCGGACAACAAACGAAAAAGAACGAGCGGCACGCCGGATACAGCCTACAATTATTTAGCCGATATTCATAAATACATAGTTGCACCACCTGCTACATCACATTGCGTTGACGTTTAAGCCTATTGCACACTGGACGCGATGAGCGATATCCAATGAAAGTTCTGCTTTTTCTCACGCGACGACGCAAAGCAAAGCTCTCATTGGATATCGCTCATCGCTCATTCCGCCATATTGGCTCCTAGTTAGTGTGAGAAAATTCGAGCAAAGCAAAGATGCGTATCATACATACTACTTTCGTAGTATGTATAACATACTGATTTAAAAACTGAAAAAATAGCTTTATGAAATCTGATACAAGTTATTAATTATAAGTCACAGTTACTAAGTTCTTAATTATTAATTAAGAATTAATTATTTTTATTTAAATATTTAATTTGTTTTACGAAGTAGCTTCATTAAATGTGACACAAATCTTTAATTATTTAACATATTTATATAATGTAAACTTTCTAACTACGTCTTAATAAGTACAAACTATTATACATATATAGCTTTAAGAAAATATTCGAGCTTGAATACCAAAGTATGAAATGTTACTGTTAAGAAGGAGATATGATAGGTTTTTTTAATGTTTAACAGTTTCATAAAGATATATATATATCCTTTTAAACTACCTTCTTTTATTTTATTTCTAATCTTTGTTTATTATATAGTTTTTTAATTTAGTTCTGCCTTTTCAATATTTATCGTAAAATAAATCGTTATATGTATAATACATATCTATTTATTGTGTTAAATGTGTATTTCCGAAATTATTTTATTCATTTGCAAATAAAACTTTGGCACTGTTAAATTGTTATGCGCATAACAATACTTTTAAGTTTACTTCTCAATTGGCAGAATTGTGTATTTAATATATAATTGGTTGGTTTTGAAAAATGCGCCAGCTGCCAAGAGCCAACATGGCCGATGCACATTCCCATCTAATATAGTACCTTATCGCGTCCAGTGTGCAGTAGGCATTATGCCCGTGCCGGTAAAGTTCAACCATAGGATTTCAATGCTTTCGTTCATACTAATACGACAAGTCGAGGCCATCACACGTACAAAAATTTTAGTCGTAATCGTAAGGTCGCAAGTAAATCGACCAATCACAATCAAAATTACGATCTCGCGTTTAAAAACGCTCGACTGTGATTGGCCGATTTGCTTACGGCCTTACGATTACAACTAAAATTTTTGTACGTGTGATGGCCTTTAGTATGAATGAAAGCATTGAAATCCCATGGTTGAACTTTAGCGGCACCGGCATAAGTTAACGGTTACGGCCATTATAAATCAGGCTTTAATCGGGTTTAATAACATCTGGGCCTCTATTCTTGAAAAGTATCGCACACGACAAACTAGGGAAATACTATAGTGCACGTAACATGTGCTATAGTATTTCCCTAGTTTTACGTACGCGATACTTTTCAAGAATAGAGGTTCTGTAGTTATGAAATTGGTCAATCATAGCTGTTCCTTAGAAGAATGGAATGATTGTGATTGGACAGTTTTATAACTACCGATGTTATTAAACCCGATTAATGATGCCGTGTAAAATGTAGTCATTGGCTGCGTTCAGCAGACTCAACAGTTTTGTAACCGTTTTATGATTGTCTGCTGAGATAGGACTATTCTTCTAGATCTAAAAGTATGATCCAATCAGCGCGAAGGAAACTTCCAACAGTTGCAAAACAAACGTTCTGCTGAACGCAGCCATTAAATCGGATTAAGTGTGTCGTGTTTGGCGTTGTCTACAATATGCGAAGTAAGTTAGTTTAAGAAGTAAAGCCGGCGGCACACGATACGGTGCCAGCCTCGTAGCCAATAAGGTGGCAAGATTCTAATCTAGTTAGCAATCCTGGAGGAAAACAAGCATCGTGTGCCGCAGGCTTAAGAGTAAGAAATTGACCAATCACAGTCGAGTGTGAAAAGAATAATCGACTGTGATTGGTCAATTTCTTACTCTTACTTCTTAAACCCAAGCTTACTACTAGGCTGCGTTCAAGAATTACACCCAGATAACTCTAAGCTATAGGTTACGTTACGTATATTATAGCAAAAATGCACCCTAGAGTTATCTAAGGATAATTCCTGAACGCAGCCCTGTATTGTAGATGGACCATTATAGAGGTCTCTGATTGGTTTTTGCTGCTTTAACGTTATAATCTGTGTGAATGCACCTTAACGTATATTAAGGATGGTCCGTTTTCACGCTCACATGTTATAGGTTGCGATCCACTTGATGCTACAAACGCTTCGAAGCATTCTTTGATTAGTCAATTCGTAAAATTCTTTGTTCTGATTGGTCGTTCCAACGCTTCGAAGCGTTTGTAGCGTCAAGTGGACCGCAGCCATAAGCATCAGTTTATTCTTGTTGTCCATGAAATGTATCAAATATTAAACAAGGACAAATGATATTTACAAGCGCTGTAAGCGCAAAATGAAACGCACCCATTATATTGAATAAAATTTTTCTTGATAAAAAAAACCGTTTTGGAATGTAACCCTAGTGAATTTGTTCACTTTTGTAATTTTCACGTCATTTCAAAACGGGTGCGACCCGTTTAACCACGTTGCTACTGTCCACCAACCACTCATAATGCTTGTACAACAGAAAAACTTTAGACACCGGGCGCTATGAGTCAAATGGGTTCCACTCTTTCAAGACACACATTTGATCCCTTGATCCCTGATTTCCTAATATGAGTAGAGATAGAAGAGAAAAAAAAATGGTGATTGGTACAAGTGTAAGATATTTACTAGGAAATAGGCACAACAGAGAGAGAAACCGCCAGCGTCAGGGCTGTGTGGCTCAGTCACAGGACGGAAGT
>NW_017257592.1:41932-87273 GCF_001594055.1 Mycetomoellerius zeteki | reverse complement strand
CACCGCTACGCCGCTCTGGTCTGTAGGCTCCTTTACACAAGAAGTTTAAATGAAAAGAACAGACTTGATATTTCATTTGGCATCGGATGGTTACAACTGATTGGCTGTACTGTTGCAGCCAGCCAATTAAATCGTGGCATTATGAGAAGAAATTTAAATCGCTGCGTATGTGCGCTTGTCGTGTAGTAGTAGTATACCAGTTCACGCCTATGTCTATGCTGGTATAAGTCAATCATCCATTCTTTTATGTACTCGATAGACGTCAGAATCATCGGTAGAATCATCGGTAACGAGTCGGAGCCGAGTGACGGATCTGACACTCCTCGTACAATGTTCGACGTGTCGTTGATCTATTAATAAACAGTCGAATCTGTAGTGGATTAATTCGGTAGATCATTTATCAGGTACGTGATCTCCATGTAGAGTCTAAGTTTTCGGTATATAGACCGATCTGGCGTTGATAGTTTGAAAAAGTTACTGGCATTGGGCGTGATTTATATGGAAAACTTCAGGCGTATCATCTTGTGCATGCTTTTAATTCCTTGTGTTGATTTTGGGGTCGATGAAGTGCTCCATATCTCCTTTCAATGTTCCTCCTGGTTCCTTTAAAAAATGTAGGGCTATCGTTAAATTATCCGTTATAATGCGTTGCTATGAAAGTTAATGTTAAGCTTCGACAAGATTAATTATTGTCTTGCATATTGTTAATCCATTTGTATAATCTTGACCTTTAAATTCCTACAATTGTTAGATATATACTTATTTCTTAACGTTGATGGTTGGGAGTGATAATTCTAAGAAAATTAGATATTTAGCTCAATGTCACATCGCTACATGTTTGCTTTAAAGTAATGAAGCAATGACATTTGTATTTGTTAATCTAGCAATGGCCACAGGTGGTAGTAGTTTTATCAGTAAACCAGCTAGAGGATGGTTGCATCCAGATCACTTAGTAAGTAAGGAAGGAATTAGTTATACAGTGAAGGTATGTTATCTATTATTTTGTTCAAGATATGTAAATAGATTTAAAGTGTCATGAAAAATTCAATATGTATATTACAATTGCACAGGGTATCTTAAGGATAAAATTTTGCCACGTTCTTTATGCAAATGATGTTGATTCGAAAATATTATGTTTATTAGAAAGAAAAAATAGGTTTAACCTTGTATTTTAAATGTTTCTGATACAAGCTTAATATCATTCAGAAATCAAATTTTTTAATTTTGTATTCATATATTATTTTATATTAATATATATATATATTGAATTTTAATTTAGAAATATATTGTATATGTATATATTGTATATATTTATATATAAATTATATGTTTTATAATTTGTGTATATATAAATTTTTTATTAAATCTTGAATATATGTAAATATATATATATATATATAAATAGGTTTAGATTTTAAGTTGAATTTTTCTATCTATTTTATATAATGATTTTCATTACAGACCTATCTCATGCCCATTGATATACTTTTATATTTTTAGATTGTATTTATAAAAAAGAAAAGAAATAATATGTTTTATGGATAAAAAAAGAATATATAAAAATGAGCAGTATTTAAATCATTTGATTATTGAAGAAATTTTTATTATTTCTTTTTGTTTGTATTCTAGCAACAAAGTTGATAAAAAAATCTCTCATAACGGAGCTTGAAGTTTTTAAGCTTCATGTTCTATATCAGAAATGTTCATATTTTAGTGATTGGTTCTTATCGTTCTAAACATTAAAATTCTCGTTCATTCTTTCTCTTGTTTTGCTGTAATATCATTAGATAATAATTAAAACTAAATTTTTCTTATTATTTTCTATATTTTATTATGTTTTATTCGAAATGTAATTTTTGTAGGTATTTAATTTTTAATACTTGTGTAAATTCCTGCTAAACACACACATACACACACACACACACGCGCGCGCGCACGCGCGCGCACACACACACACACATTATTATATGATTATGTAATAATGGATTCAGATATTATTAATGAAATAATATTTGTTAACACACTTTATTTAGTACGGTTTAGTATGATGAGCTTTCAAATTTATTTCATGAAATTCCCTAAGGTAAAGCGTCACACCTTAGCTATTAGAAATGAAAGCGGCAAGGGAAGGGCAGTAAACACATAAGAAAATTAATTTGAAGATATCACTAATTCTAAGTGAAAAAGATAATCTATTAATTCAATTTATTTACTTCCTCTTATCTAATCATTGTTTACGTTACAGTATATTGGATGTCTTGAAGTAAAAACGTCTATGAAAAGTTTAGATTTTGAAACGCGTTCGTGCGTAGCTAAGTAAGTTATTAAACTATACTTAGAATTATAATTTGTTGCAAGTGTCGTAAATATTTTCAAGTATATGATGAGCACAATCTTTTACTTTCTTTTAGAGAATGCATAAATAGAGTTTGCGAAGCTGCCGGATTGAAGTCTGCTGACAAAAAGAGAAGAGTAGATTTCATAGAAAATTATTTTTTATATATAGATATAATTTATGCCTGTAATTTTTGTTAAATTTCTTTCTATTAGGTTGATGAGAAGGTATTGAAAGCCATAGCAAATAAACCTTGTATGGATTATAGCACTGCTAATGTTACTTTAACCATTAGCAGTTGTAGTTTATCTTTGACTAATATTGATACTGGACACATTATTGCGAAACATGATATGCCACGTATATCTTTTGCTTCAGGCGGTGATACGGTAAAGAGCATACACATTGATATATATTGCATTTCATCTTTCGTACATTTTATTTCACTATTTTTGTACATGTATGAAATAAAGTTGCATACAATTTATAGTAAAAATTCACAATATAGTTATTAGTTATAATTTTTGTTTTGAAATTAAAGCTATGTTTTATTGTATAATAGGAAATACTAGATTTTGTTGCATATGTTGCTAAAAATATGCAAGAATGGCGTGCTTGTTACGTGCTTGAATGTACAGGTGGTTTAGCACAGGATGTTATATCCACTATCGGACAAGCTTTCGAACTCAGGTTTAAAGAATTTCTTACAAAACCAAGTTCCCTGCAGTAAGTTGTAAAAATAAATGCGTTTATAGATCTAGAGTGATAATAGTCTTTGTTTGTAATTATGTGTATTTATTTGTTAGCCCTGTACTAAATGGTGTCAGAGAAGTTGACAGGGATTATTACAATGATCTACCAGGGAAAGTACCTCCTGATATTGGCCCACCACCAGTACCTCCTTTGCCTAATACAGCATCTACACTGCCTAATCTAAAACATCATCAAAATAATGCATCACGTACTCACGTACAAAATATTGCAGTTGATTCATTCCCATCTGCTGCAGATAGACATCAACAGTTGGCAGGTAATATCTTTTAAAATATTTTACATGTAGATCAAAAGATTGAACTCTAATTTTTATGTATAAATTTCTTTTTTATATTTATTCCTCCATTTCATCATCTTTCTCTACAGAAACTGGGAACCTAATTGATTTAAACTCAGATAGCACTATATCTCCATCAACGAATTTAAATATAATGTCTGAGCATAATTATGTAAATGACAGTATCATAGCTGCAAACAGAGACAATCATCGTGATCCAGCATCACTTTTTGATGTTTTTGATATGCGTAAGAGAATTATTGTTTTATCGCAAATCTCTTAACAAAGATTCAAAATTTATAATTCTTTAAAAATAATGGTCTTTGATTGCTATAATCTTCATATTTATTTATGTCGTATGATTACATTGTAATCTCAAGTATATTTTCATATGAAGAGACTTAATGTAATATCAAAAATATATTTTTAAGAATCTTTACTTATTTATAATTATTTATAATTTATTGTACTCATATTGGGCTCTTTATTTATAAATCACAGAGCCATTCAGTTCTGCAATATCAGATATGAATAGACTAAGCCCTCGATCACAGAAACAGCAATTAAAACAAGAAATTTGGTTTCACGGATGTGTTAGCCGATCTGAAGCAGAATCTATGCTTACTAGAGTAAATATATGTGTATATCACAAAATATAAAGATTTCTTATCATCTAATATACATTTATTTTTGCTATTTTATTTTTAAGGATGGCGACTTTTTGGTTCGAGAGTCACAAGGTTCTCCTGGCCAGTACGTTCTGACTGGAATGAATAATAATATCCCAAAACATTTGTTACTAATTGATCCTGAAGGCGTTGTAAGTATGAAAATTTATATAACGAAATTTATACATATAGCAATATTATTAATGCAAAAATTGAAGCATATATGATTGGAAATTTTCAAAACATTTACCGATTATAAATCTATGTCTAAATATTTTTCTGCATTTGAATTTTAATAAATGATGGTCATAAAGTATCATAATTTTGATTTACAGGTTCGCACAAAAGATCGCGTATTTGATAGCGTAAGTCATTTAGTGAATCATCACTGTGACAACATATTGCCTATCATATCGGCTGATAGTGTTCTAGTATTGCGTTACCCTATTCCTAGGCATACAAATTATTGATTTTAAATGTTGAACAATGACTAAGAGCACAAACCTGGCAAAGATTTTCTGAATAATTATTTTGCATATCTTTGCATGTGAAAATCTTTGACAAGTTGGCTTTTTGTGATATTTTTAAAATCAGTTATACATACTTCATACAAAAGATATGATTTGTAGTATCTTTTTATTGTATATGAATAGATGATTTATGAATATTTCTCTGTGAATCTCCTTATGAAATGTGCCAACCTATACATACTTATAACCAAAGTAATATAATTTCTATAATTTATCGAAGTTAAGCACATTCCGATTTTTTGTATAAAATATTGCAATCTAATTTGATAATTTTGGATTTATGTAAGATTTGTAAGTAGAAAAATTTTATATATAGCTATATATTTTAGATATAGAATATGCTTTTTATATCAAATACATTATCGTAACCCCATCTCTCATGCAAAAGTAACTATAATAAATATAATTTCATGCAGTATGTTGTGCCATTATATTATTTCATTAATTTTTAACATTAAAAAATTTATAGGCTAAACTTATTAATTTAAAATTTTAAACTCATTAATTTTTTTTCTTATAGTTGTGTAGTTTTTCTTTTTTGTTCAGTATATTCAACATTAATTTATAATTCATTGGTGTAGATAATTGCTTATGTTATAATATTAATAATCTTATAAAATGTTTTTAGATATTAAATAATTTATATCAATAATATCTATTAGACATTGTCTAATAAACTTATTGAATATTTTTGTTCATTTACATGTACGCTTCGCACATACATATACGTATAATAAAACTAATATTTATTTTAAATATATATTTTCTTCAAATATTTAAATATTTAACAAAATTCTTTTAATGTTAAAATTCTTTTATCCTGAAATTGTTTTTTATAATAATAAATAATTAGACATAATTTAGATAAAATGTATTTCACAATTTATTTACAATATATACTTCATAATAAATTTACAATGTTGAATTTATTTACAATAACGATCAGCTTTCATTTTACTTCTCCTATCTAATAGAATTTCATGTAAATTTCCTTCCACTTTTGCTTTTTCCAACTCGGAGCGATCAGATTTGTTTATTTTTAACTTTTTATCTTGAAACTTTTGAAATTTCCGTCTGTGAAATTAAATATAGTTATTATTCGAAATTTTAAACATCTGATTTAAGATAGAACAAAAGAGATGAGTAGTTAACACAGCAAAATAATTGTCGCAAAATGTAAAAGTTTTAGTAATTTTTGAAATTGAATAATTTCTTATTCAATAATTATATGATTGATAAGATTTCACGTAATACTGACACATAATTTACTTCGACCTCCGTGAGTGAGCCTTGCTCTTCTTTCGGAATATCCTTACTAGGACTTTGAGAACGTTGTATTATACTTCTTACAACAACAAATTCTGACGTATCAGCTGTCCTATTTTGACAAACTATATCATCGTCATTTGTAACTGATATGAAACATCCAATATTATTTAGTATCGCAAGCTTGCCATCCTGAAAAAAAGCATTAATTAATATATTTAAAAAGCGGTGCAAAAATATTCCTACATTCAGTAATAAAAATTTAACTACTTATGAAATTGAAACTATATTCATATTTTGTTTTTTATTTTGGTTTATACATTATTTAATAAAATCATATTATTAAAGTTTTTATTTTCTATTCAAGACTTTCTAATTAATTTCTTTGATAAGAAACAACATAGAAGCAAACATAAAAGTTAATTGTAAATACAAATACTAGATATTTTTGAAAAGAATCAACAAAGTATAAATATATTAACACAAAGTGTGCGTGCGTGCGTGCGTGCGTGCGTGCGCGTGCGTATAAAATAATTTTTAACTAAATTAATATCTCTAATTTTGATTTCTATATATGGAAATTACTTGAAAAATTGGCTCCCACTGTTCAATAGATCCAACTGCATCACTTCGACCAATAACGATGCCGTTTTTATCAACCCCAAGATATTTACCATATCCTGATTTCAAAGCAACCTTAGTCTCACTTATAGGAAATGCCGTTAATATTTCCTCTGGTAATGGGCCTTCTCCTTCGTCATGTGGTGCTCCAAGAGTAAACAATCCGTTATCAAGTGCTTTCACGTAAGTTTGGTTTCCAAATTCAATAGCCACTGTTCCGGTAATTTCAGTTACATTCTTAACCTTCCACCATCCTCCTATTAAACAAAATATGGCGTATGATATATGACTTATTGCCGTCTCTGGGAGACACGGCGATAAGTTACACGACAGTACATCATACGTGAAAGCTTGTGCATTACTTACGTTTACAACTTAATGCCTAAATTCTAAACAGAATCGTAAGGTGCATAACATATTCCTGTAAGATTTGTAAGAATTTTTAAGTGCTTATACCTTTATAAAATATTTTTACAGACAGCTTCTTACTAGCCATAAAATTTACAAAAAATCGTAGATATTTACGAATAATCGTACGTCTTACGATACATTCGCATAAAATTAGAATACTAGTCATAAGTTCTTACAAGTTTTACGAGAACACATTACGAATCTTACGATTCTGTTTAGAATTGACCCATTGATCTAAGTAAGTGTTAACGACAATTCTTGTGCTCAAACCCTAATTTCTAGCCAAGTATTAATGGCATCGCATAAACACAGAAACCGACGCTTTCAAAATTTTTTACTGATTTAGTTTAAGTAGTGATATCTATATTATATATTAGCCAAATATTAGCCAAAGCTATTTCTCAGTATATATAAATAAGCCCATATACTCGTGGAGTACGGAGAAAGCAGAACCGCGTCGAACCGCCTGCAGCTGCTCGGTAGGATGCAGAGAGATGGTTCATTTAAGAGGAGCTTTCCAGCAAGAGACACAAATTGACACAAGAATCATCCTATCCTTGTTCGATAATCAGTAAGAAACAAAGGCAGAATGATTCTTGTGTCGATTTGTATCTCTACTGGAAAGCTCCCTTAGTCAGCTCTAACACTATAAAATATAATTAGAATTTTGTTCTAAAAATACTTGCATCATATTTCTATAACTATAAACTAATGATTTAAGAAAAAAAAAACGATTTTTTCAAACTTCAGGGATGGCGTTATCCCTTAAATGTTAGGAAATCTACTATGCTGAATAAAGTAGCATAAGTATGTGCTAAGGCTATACTATAATAGCATGCTAAAATAGAATATGTAAAATTAATATATAATTGTAATACAATCAATATTGCTACAATTAATATTCAGAAAACAGAGAATTATGTGGGATGCAATTATTTTGTATAGAAAACATTGACCATTGTACAATCTCATGGCTTTTCAACTTCCAGCTATAATCATTTCAATGTTTGCAGTGTGAAACGAAAGCTATCATATAGAATTTGATAATTTCCACAATTTTTCAAGCAAAGTCAATTTCAAATTGCTTCTTGTTTTTTGACACAACCAATTATGTTATAATTATGTATTAGATTTTATACATCGCGTGCTATTTCTATCGTAGTACATGCTTATAATTTTATTTCATTGAACAGATTTTCTAACCTTTAGATACATTACCATTAACTGTTTTTGGAATATTAAGCGACGTTTTTTTTCAAATTTTCGTTTTTTTACACAAAATAACATCATCAAAATAGCAAGTGTACTTTTATCAGAATATAAAGTGAGCCATGTAAATTCAACATTTGACAAAAATTTAATAAACAAATACCATGAATAAGTGTATCCTTATCCTCCACAGTGACATCCTGTTCTTTTTCTTGTCTCTTAGATTTTCGTTTCTTCGGTCTGGAAAGGAACAATGAATAAAATATCGAATAAAGGGATATAAATAAAATATCAAATTTCAAGCAATAATAAAAAAGAATTATACCTTGATTTTTCACCTTTCAATACTAACTTTCCCGTCCGTACTTTCTCATATTCCGACATTTTTTAATGTTCCTTAAATTTGCTTTAAATTTTAATGCTCTTTAAACCGTGATATTTTAATTGCTGAAATATACGTATTATATTTCAGTGATTTTAACTGCACAAAAGAAATAATAAATATGCACCAGACTGCACAGAAAGGACGCAGAATGGCTGTTTACATGAGTCTTAAGCCTTGTGTCCACGATGATAGAACTCGATCCGAGTTCTCGAATCGTGAAATGTGTAGCCAATCAGCTTAGGCCGAAATCAGATTACGCATCGAATATTGAGATTGAAGATTGAAAGATTGAAATTTGACCAATCAAAACAATAGGAGCTATCAGCGGTGAGCGACGAGCGGTAGCCCAATGAGAGCCACGCTTTTGCGTGACATCATTAGTGAAGCATGGCTTTTATTGGGCTACCGCTCGCCGCTCACCGCTACGCCGCTCTGGTCTGTAGGCTCCTTTACAGTTTTTACGGAAAACCGGCAAGTTGATTGACTACACATTTTTCGATCCGAAACCTCAGATGAAAAAAGAATTGACCAATCGCATTGGTCATGTGGCCAAATTGTTAAAATGTGATTTGTTATGCGGGGTCTACAATAGAATTCGTAGCGGTCGTAAGGTCTTAAGTCGTAGAAAATTGACCAATCACAGTTGATTATTCTTCTCATATTCGACTTCTATTGTAGACCCCGCATTAATCCCGGATCTACAATAGGGTTTAAACCTTAAGCCATAAGAAATGGGCGAATCACAGTCGATTATTCCCCTCGGATTCGACTGTAATTGGTCAATTCTTACGGCTTAAGTTTTAAAACACCTATTGTAGATCCGGACTAATTCTTTCTCTTCTTGAAATTTCGGACCGATTTCTAATATCGTGGACACAAGAAGCCTGTTCTTTTTATCTGAATTCTTGTACGGTTCATCTTTTTTCTTTTTCTCTTCAACGTGGAGAGAAAAGGAAGAAAGATGAACCGTACAAAAACTTTAGCTAAAAAGATTGAGACCCTGGAAGAAATCCATGATCGTTTTTGACATCTGCGCAGAACTATATGAAATCTCGAGAACGAGTACACCTGGGTTTCTTTCACCGTGATAAGACCTACTATCTACAAAGCTTTCTAATTTCAGACGTGACACCGAGTCGTATGCACTGTGGCCTGTACAGTTTAAGGTAAAACATTTTTATAAATATCGTCTGTTTATTTATCTGTATAATTGAATTAATAATTAGAATAAACAGGTTTCATTCGAGATGGCGGAGGAAATACTGAGGGAGTTAGAAGCCGCGGCGCAAATCGTTCTGGTGAGTCGTACCATTGAATTCTCTTTTATCTCTTACAAATGAAACTTCAATATTCAAACACAAACGTCAGCGAAATAAAAGATACCATTTACAAATTCTTGCGAAATTTGCTATGTGTTAGCATACGCAGAGCCAAAATTTATCAGTAGAACACGTATTTATCATGCCGAAAAACTTTTGTTTATATTTATAAGATCCCATTTTGGGGTTAAGATCTCCATGATTCACGAGCCATATAAGATATTTCTTAAGATTCGACGATGCCATGCGTATGTCGGCACACACGCAAGGTGAGAAAAACGAGACGAAACATGATTTAAGAAACTTCCTAAAAGCAGAACAAATTATTCGAACAAACGTATAATGTTCGTGTCTTATGAGGTAAAACAAAACAAAACTGTTTCAAGTGTATTGGATTACTCTACGTGTTATGTAATTTCTAGTATTTACTGCTTCAAGGTTTGTTCTACGAAAGAGGTACTTGGCAACTGAAGCGATGTGCGATTTCAGAGCACCTCATGGCATCAATGGTCGCGTTCAGCAGACTCAACTGTTGTGGAGCGGATCCGTGAGCGCTCACTGCTATTGGTGTATTCTTTTAGATCATCCAATAGCAGCGAGAGCTCATTGATCCGCTCCGCAACAGTTGAGTCTGCTGAACGCGACCAATGTTTACATTAACCTCTCTACTGACATTCCAAAATAAATAATGAAACATGAGCTTAATGTTAACACAGTTAAAGTAAAACGTTAACAAGTTTGCATGTAGATGAATATCGATTGTGTTCATTGATACCATGATTAAACAAATTTGGTTTGTTAATATATAACTGTAGTTACAAATCAATGGGCTGGTCTCACCAACTCTGATTAATTTAATCGACTGATTAAATTTCAGAATTATCAACTGCAAAATTGAAAACATTGTACTTTTCTGTAAATTCTGATTTATTTATGTAAAATGTAATTATATATAATACTTTAAATTAATAAATAAATAATACTTTTAATTAAAATAATTAATTTTATATAATTTGTGGTATTATATGCATGCAGCAATAACAATATATTACATCACAGCTGCGAGATTTTATAGCTCCAATTTTACAGTTGGCAATTCTCAAATTTAATTGGCTGACTAATCAGAGTTAGTGAGATTGGTCCAAGGGCCAATACGAATCTGAATATGGTTGTGCCAGTAACTAATCAGATATTAAGTCTGTTTTTTTTATTCCTGTACTAGACTGCACTAGAACTCTCTTTCTTGCTTTTGCCAAATATTAAACATATACCTATCTTAGACTTTCTACAATAAACCATTATCTAAGCTTAAATCTTAAGCTGTAAGAAATTGACCAATCATAGTCGATTATTCTCATATTCAACTATGACTGGTCAATTTTTTTATGACTTAAGGGGGTATTCTGGTTTGTAAGGCTAAAAATTAGATGATTTTATATTCGGGAATTTTTTTAAAAGAAATGAATTAATATATTAATATGAAACTTTTTGAAACCTTATTTGTACAAAATAGATATTTAAAAATATTTTTTCGTGTCCATATGTATCATACAGAAAAAAGATACGCGGTGGTATACAAGACGTATGAAAAAAATTTCTTTTTGACGCGTTGACATCATTCCGTTAGTTCTAGTAGCCTGAAACAAAAAAAAACCAAAGAAATTATTAAATTGTAAGAGTTACACTATTACTGGAACTAGAATATAAGGAAAAAATCGTAAATTGTTGAAACGGTAATGTTTTGAAAAATTTTCACCCATAAATTTGTTTCGTTTTTTTTTTTATATAATAAATTGGAATAATCGTAAATTAAATTCCGTAGTTCCAGTAATAAAAGAACATATACTAAATGGACATGCAAAAATTCAAGTCGATCACTGAGAGAAAACTAAATAGTTCTAGCAACTAAATATAAATTTGGCAACTTTTGCAATTGAAGTACCTGTAACTAGTTTTACAAAGTAATAGAAATTAAAATAGTGCTGAATATCATAAAAATATAGTCACGGTAACAAATTGTATGCACTATTAATTGGTAGTGAAATAGTGACTCAACTACTTTGAGTAGTTACTTGGACTTCATGCAAATAAATATAACAATTACATTTTTCTAGTTTAGATAAAAATTTTTAAAGTGTCGCTCAGTACGAGTAGTACGCGGCTTTGTCACCAGAGGGACGTAGCGGAGTTCAGTTTCTCCTAAGAAGGAAACAACTCAGCTTACGATAAAAGGCGCAGCGTTGGTTTCAAACTTGAAAGACAAAAATAAATAAGAAATGCATACACAAATTTGTAACTATGTATTATAAAGCTTTAATAACAACAATAAGTAAATTAAGTGAACTAAGAAAATATAGTAATATTAACCATTTATAAATTGATTATATAGTTAATGTACTATATTTTCTTAGTTCACTTAATCTAGTATTCTTATTAGAATTTAATAATATGTATATAGTTGTGAGGCGCTATTTCACTACAAATTTATAGTTACTGATACGACTTTTTTCTCTGAGTGCAGACGCTTAGTTCCCGAGATATTATGTCAACGCAGTTGAAAAATGCTGTTTTGAGAAAAATGCGTTTAAAGTTTCAACTACGATTTACAAATAGATTAATTGTACTTACAGCTATCTCAGCTTAATCAGCTATTCCTGGTCCGTACAGCAATTCTTCCTCTCGTTCATAAAATTGATTTTGATCCACTGATGCCTGTAGTCGAGCAGTTCGAGCCTCTTTACTCTGTTCGGTACTCCATATCGCCGCGTGCTTTATCTGACTATCGTCTTTGAAATTGCAGAAACTCACATTGTGCACCAATAATTATACCCATCAATGTCATACATTTTTTTATAGCATAAAACCCTTCATTGAAAATGCCGACAGCTAAAAACGGTGTTATTTCAATTATTTTCGAACCGCAATGAATATGCTTTTGGGCTAGACGCCAAATCGTCGAATTGAATGATTCATTATTATTTTGCGTGTTGTCACCTAAACATTTTTCTAACAAATCCTTCGAAGATAGATCTTTGTAAATATTCTTGATGGCGGTTTGAACATCCTTATGAAGTAGTGTATCGTGATTATGTGTCCAACTTATTTTCCGCTTCCGCTCTGCGCCACTTACACCAGCTTTCAGACCCTTTTGGACGGTACATGTGTTAGGGATTTTTATTCGTAGAGCACTTATGAAAATAAGTGGCCCATATAGCATTATACATCTCAATAACAGAATTCGAATTTCTAATTATTGCTAAGCCATAGTACTGTGAAAGATCTTGTATTAGCTTTTCTATAAATTTTCCTTTTCCTCCAAGTTTCAAATGTTTTCTTATATTTCTAAGAAAATATTTGAAACTCCCTTGGTCGAGTACCCATTCGTATCTTGACATGATTTACGCACTCATTCTTTTTTACGATAAAATCATCTCCATAAGGATTTAAATCGAGAATCGCTTTAAAAAATTTCGAATCTTCATCTCCTATATATGTTGTATATCTGACACCGAATTTCTCCATTGATCTCGCAAACATTTCCATTGTTGAATCTATCTCCATTTTTCCACTAGATTCAGAATGGTTTACATTACATTTTTCTTCATGATTTAGTAACCATGTGTCATATTCATCGGTGCCATGCTTTTTTTCCCAATACTCACACGATTTGCAGTAGCTGGATTTTACTTCGAGATCGATAACTTTGCCACTAAACTTGCCTATAAGAGTTGTTACACCAAATAAGGAAGTAAAACCTCTTTTCTTCCAAGATCCATATCCAGAAACCGTTAAATTCAATAAAGGAATGCCATTTTCGCTATTCTTTTCTTTTTCTTCGTCCACCGCTTTTTTTGTTAGAAAAATTCAAACACTGTTTTTAAAGTAATGTGTAGATTTTCTAAGCAGGCACAGTACGTCCATATAATTAATCCTTGGCAAATGTCCATCATGTTACAAAACAAATATATACCGGTTCGAAACAAATATATATGGTTTGTTCCAATACCCAACAATCTCATAACAAACGCGATTCGTCTATTAATTTCGTAAGCTTTATTGTCAATTCGTGGACCGGAATGTATTGCACTTCGTCACACTTGCATATTGAAGCAATTTTAAAACCTAAGCCGCGTTCTCTTTCATTAGTTTGTTTGAAATTTACGTCTCCCTTACAACGTTTACAAATTAAAAATTGCGAAAGTGTTGAAAACGACAAATTCGATTATGCGGTAACGATGACTTTGTTTAATTAAAATTTCCTCATTTTGCGTTCTTGCTAATTTTGCGGCACTCGTACTCGCAAACTCTGTTTCCTTTTCCATAGTAAATCGATTGCTGTGAAATTTTCTTTTAATTTTTCTATCAGCACGTTTTACAGATTCATTTCTTACAGGCTGCTTTCTGTTTCGCTTATAACCTTTTAATTCGGAGTTCAAAACAGTACTGAGCAATTTTCTCTGCGTCCTAAGAACCTAAGCAGGTTCGAACAGAAATATAAAAAGAGATAGAAGTAGGCAGATTTTCCTTTGCTCGAGCAATAATAATCGGAGATCCAAACGGCGGACCAAAACTCTAGCGCGCCTAATCTCTATTTGTGGACCATTTTAGTAAACAATGAATAACTCGGTTATTTTACATTATTTCTGTGAACGGCTTTGGTAATATATTTTCAAACTATCAACTTTTCGAAAATGCAATAAAAGAAAAATTGATTTTTTTCGATCCGACAAACCAGAATACTCCCTTAAAACTTAAAGCTTAAGTAATGGCTTATTATAGAATATGTGTTTCACTTTAAGTTTCTCAAAATTGTACACTAGTTCAGCTATAAAAACAGATCCTTTGTAATATATAATAAATATACTTGGCAGCAGTTTTCAATATTGATTTTGAAAATTGATTTTGCTCTCTACACTAAGATTATCTTCAGTTATTGACTATGAACTTGTTTTTTTTTAACTGGATTTCTTGTACCATTTATTTTTTTCTCTTTTTTCCCTTCAGTATGGAGAAAAGGAAAAAATGAACCCTGCAAGAAGTTTAACTGAAAAGAACAAATTTTAGTTGATATCAATCTACCACAAAATCTACTTGAACCTGGTAGCAAATTGCTAGCACACTGCTAATTTGCTTACTAGGCAGATTTCGCAAAATATATTACAAGTTAGCTGAATACCAACAGGAATGTAATAAAATAGAATGTTCTTTTTTGTTGAATTGGTATTAACAATTGACTTGATTATTACAATTTAAAAAGTATTTTAATCTTCTTTTGATTGACGAGAAATATCATTGATACCTACATTTGGAATGCATATTAATATTAAGATTTACCAGATAATACAAAAGAAATATCCTATTTATATGTTCTATGCTATTTCTATGTTTTGGAAACTAAAGGTTGATAAATGATTTTGTATTTGCGTTGCTTTTAGGCGCCTCCGAATCTAATTTCATCAGAGCAACGTCAATCTGCGGAAACAGTATTTTTAAATTTCCGCAAAACAAAGTCACCTTATCAGCTGTGTCAGCAAATTTTAGAATTAAGCACTGTAGATTATATACTATTTGAAACAGCTGGATTGATAAAGACAGCTCTGATACAAGAGTGGTCCACTCTGTCAGAATCTGACATTTCTTCGTTGAGACAATATCTGTTACACTACGTTATAAACAAACCTACGTTAGCGCCATATGTTAGGACAAGAATACTCCAAGTTTTTGCAATAATAATTAAAAGAGGTAGCGTGGATGACTTTGGACGGGAGAGAAGTCGAATAACAGATGAAATAGAAAATTTAATTAAGAGTGGAAACTTACCAAATGTAAGTATACATTGAAGTAAGTACATTGACAAAATTGATTTCTTATTTTGTAAGGAGAAAAAAACAGAAAAAAGATTATTTTTTTGTTTGCAGCAAATTTTAGGATGCAATATTTTATCTGCGATATTGCAAGAGTATGCAACGACTGCTAAATCATCCGACATAGGTTTGACATGGGAAGTTCATCTTAAAGAGAAGAAACAGTTTGAACAAAGTGATATGAAAAAAATTTTCAAGTTTTGTGTCGAAGTATTTAGTGAATTAATCAAGAAGGATTTTGATGAATCGACATTACCTCTTGTAAAGTCTTTACTTTCTATCGTAGAAAGTATGCTTGTTTGGGGATTTATTTATGCAAATTATATCCTTTTATTATTAATACATTTAAGATCAATCTATTGATGTGTAAAAATATTATATATTAAATAGAAAGAAGACTAAAACAGAAAATTGAAAACATTACAGCTTTTATTTAATTCGTATTTCATATTTAGTATTTAAATGTGGCATCATAATGCTATACAATTTTATTCAATACTAAATGTGGGATATATATGATAAAAAAATATATATGAATATAAATATAACAGATAAATATTTGTATAGATACATTACAGTTGTTCATGTATACCTTAACTCCAGTGCACTACCTAAAAGATTATTGTACATGTGGGAAGTTCATGAATCTGGAAATAACCCACCATTGAGCATGCATACATCATGGCAAGATGTAATATTAGATCCAGCAATATTAGATTTATTTTTTACACTGTATTGGAAAGTACGCAGCAATCCGCAATTAGCTCACCATGCTATGAATTGCTTGATACAACTGGCGAGTTTACATGGTAGAATCCTAGATGGAGAACAAATAGAAGTGCGGTACCTGACAAATTACATGCAGAGATTTTTGAAGCTTGTATTAAGTATTGAAATTAGCGATCAGGAAGCAAACGGAATTACTAATATTATAAAAAAAATTAATCATTTCTTTCAAAGTTCATTAAAAAGTCTTCCTGAAGACTTATACAAGTCATTTATGGAACAAATAACAAGATTAACATGCTTATTTATAGAATGTGCTGCACAAGAAGAATCGGTAATTATTATTGTATTTTATTCAATTTGTGTCTGAATTTCGACCAAAAAAATTTTTTCGAATTCAATTTTACCTTTTCTAAAATATTTAATGAAAAAATATCTATTTGTGAAATTACAAACTATAGATATATTGTAGATATTAGATATATAACACAGAGATTTGCAGATATATATATATATATAAAACTGGAATAGAAAGATTCAATGTTTTATAATATTTGCAGATACGTGCTGATGATTGTTTATATATGGAAGCTGTGGAACATATGTTTGAAGTATGGTCGTGCATATTGTGTTCATCGTATTTTCCAGCAGATTTTTGTAAACAAAGCTCTATTCAGATATTTAATATATATCTTCGATGTCACTTATCACCTCCGGAGGGTGTTAGAAATATTGGTGGAAAAAGTCTTAGCGAGGAAGTAGCAGATGTGGAGGATAATGACAAAGTTAAATTTAAGGAGCAATTACAAATAATTGGTAAATAATAAGTGCGTTCCTTTTTGCATATGATACACATGTATTTTATCCTTGTTTAATATTCGATTTAATAAGGATGAAATGATATGTTATGCAAGAAACGGAACGTATTCAATATCAATGTATTACAATTGGCCTATTAAAATACATTTTATTACGCAGATCGATAATAATAATAATAGCAAATGCTTGATAATTATAGGAAACTTTGGTAGACAAGTACCAGATCATTCTTTACCTCTATTAGCACAATTACTCGAAGATCGAATACATAAATTGCGCGACAATCTAAATCTATTGGTCGAACAAAATGAATCGTCATCTCGACCTGCCTCTATGGATGAGTTGTACGAAGATTTGCATTGGCTTATTTTAATAACGGGGCACGTTTTTTGTATGGAATGGGAAGGTGAAATCGCATTAATACCTTTAGAAATAACGCGATGCAGTATGAAACAGGTTTGTAAAGATTCATTGCAATTTTTACTTTACTCTGGTAACGGAAGTATTAAATTTCTTTTGTATATGTTTTTTCAGTCTCGAGAAGGAAATGTTGATGTAAACCGTACACTGGAGTTTTTAGTGTCCTCGCAAAATGTCCAATCGGATATAAGTAGTCCCTCAGCCTTGATCGATCGAGTTATTCGATTAGTCACGGGCATTTTTCGTTTATGCACTATTGAGAAAACTGCCATAGCGATACATTTGGAGAATATACTCAGTCCTGAATTGAGCAGCACGATAATATGGTTTTTACACAGATGGTCAGAGATTTATCTTTTACCAAATGAGGACCATTACAACGAATTAAGTACCACGCTTTTACATGCTTTTGGTGATGACAGCCCTGGTGCATTGTGGTCAATGAATTTTCTTCTGGACAAAATAATTTGTAACATCAACGCTTTCAAAAGCGAGCCGACGCTAATAGATGAAACTATAAAGTTATTAATATCTCTTGTTAAATCGCGAGCTAGGTAAATATAACACGCAAAATATGCTTGTAATAGTCATATTAATAATTTGTTTAGGGACAACGGTATTTTTCCGTACAAATTAATAATTAATAAATTAAGTTTCGAATAGAACATGACTAGAATGGAAAATCTTCCGGAATTCACGGATTATGGATTTCGCTAAGGTTTTTGCTGGATGATATTTTGTGAAAAAAGTATGAGGCATTTGTTTTCGGGTAGGTGCTTGTATATATATCCGCTTTTCGGGCAAAAATTGATCATAAATTATTATAATTATTCATAAATTATTATAGAAACGATAAATTTATTAAATTCGAACTTATTTATGTACTAATAAAATATGTACTAATGGGAATATATACTGAAGAGTAAGATATGTATAATATATTTCATAAAATTTGTATACGTCAAACTGACAGTGTATTTTTTTATGACTGCGCAATTTCGTTCATAAAATTGGATTGAGACCAACATTTCGCGCAACTTTAAATTATTTCATTTAATATTCTATAATTTCTTAAAATTTAATGCTCTCTTAAGATTCATCTATAATTAATTAAAAATAAAATTTTATCTGCATCAATAAAATTCAACTCGAAAATTTTTTAATAATTAATGTACGATTGATCTCTCGGATTTGAGTTTAATTTGTGGTAATATAAAAGTACTTTATAAATATTTTTTCTTTCATCAATGATATAGTCTCTTGAAAAGTTTAATACAAATCTTATGAATTCTTTGTATCTTACGTATCACGTGCTTAAAAAAATTATATGGTGTATTATACATAAGGATATATCTTTTCATATTAATCTGCTTAAACATCAACGATTTTTAAAAATAAATAATTTATTTTGCCTTCCAGCTTTAAAAGGAGTTACCATAATCTCTACTATCTCGCTCTCCATTTCCACATCTAAAACTTTCTACGATTCTCTAATTTTTATATTTTTATTTTTTAAGTCATTCATTTTGCTTTTAATATATCACTCTATTTTTATTTGATACATGACTTAATTCAGAAAAATTAATATGCGTGCCCTAGACAAATTATCGTGTACTTTAACAAATGTATTACGTTTACGATTGCTTTAACAAAATAAATGTTCTTTACGATTTCGTAATTCGCGATTCTTATTCCTTTGTGATTTAATTGTGTTCGCAGAAAGTATCACGTTACATGCTACATGCTTACGTAAAATGATATATAAAGGCATTTATTGCATACAAAATATCAATTTACTGCATATTACACGAGATTATTAACGCGTTAAAGTAATCGTTGTAATAATATTTTTATTGAAATGATTTAAAATCTAAATACATATATCAATTTTTCAGAACTTCCTGCCTGTCGACATCTGAGCAGTTCAATTATATTATTGAATTAGCTACAAAAGAACAATACGATTTCCCGCAGATTATCAAAAGAGGATTAATGCGTGTGGTGGTTCATGCCGGTATCGTGTTACAAAATAGTGATCAGTACTACTGGTCGCGGATTCTACAAGCCTTGCAGAACAGATTTACACAATTAATTTCTAGTGACAATTTTATGTCGTCCCACCATGAAGAACATATTAAAATTCAAATCATAGATATACTAGAATCCTGTATAGGTACATTTATTTAAATTTGATTTGTTTAATATGATATATTTATTTAAATTTTTATGATGTACGTATATTTTGTCTGATTTAAAATAAAATTTCATGTACATAATAATCTTATTTAAATAGGTGTGGTGCTAGGTACTGAGAGTTCGATAGTAGGGCCCGTATATCAATATACTTTTCCCATATTAGCCGAACTTCCAAAAATATTATCCTTATATCATAATTATCAAGATATAGTACAGCTCATATTAGAACTTTTTAATGAATATACAAAGATTGTATTTTTATCAGACGTAAGTAATTTTTATTTATATATGTTCGTAATCGTAATTAATTTTGAAATTTTGATAGTAATCGTAATCTTGACGTATTATTTTATTGCATTATTTCAGGCTGATAGTATGCGTGTATATGAAACTTGTATGCAAATGATGCAAACGTATGCTCGCTGTAACAGTCACCGGTTTACTGTAGACTCGACTGCGGAAGAGGATAGTTTTCAGGATATTGTGTTACTCATGCGACTATTAACTAATTTATTAATTAAAGACATATTTAGTTTAAATCACGAAGCAAACCCATCAATCAGTCAACTTGCGTCTGCAGTACCGGCTGTCGAACCCGTGCCACTTACTGATGTTTTCTTATATGGCTTAAATATAATCATGCCTATGATGACAATAAATTTGTTAAAATTTCCGTCGTTATGTTTGCAGTAAGTATAATTATATCTTAATGCAATATAATAAAAAACAAAGATAAACATTTAATTTGTATAATATATTTAAAGTAGATTATATTGAAATTATATTAAAATAAGTTCTATATAGAATTTGATTTTTCGAATTTTCATTAATAGTTTATAACATATTTGAAAAATTTTTTTTAATTTATATATTTATTATAACATTTCTTATTGTGTTTGAAATAACTACTTTTTTACAGGTATTTTAAAATGATATCGTTTGTATGTGATATGTGTCCTGAGAAAGTTTGCGGCCTCTCTGTTAAACTGTTGCAACAACTTTTAGCGTCAGTGGAATTAGGTTTATATTCATTCGGCAATGAGGTAGCTGGCCTTTGCTGTGATACAATTCAAGTCTTAACCAAACATATTAAGAAAGAAGTTACGCAAGGACAGCCGCGCAAAGACATAATGGCACCTTTTCTGAATGTAAGCTCTTACAAATGATTGAAGCATATAATGTGCCTTTTAGGATATTCAGCAAATTCTAAAATATTGAATTTCTCTTTTCAGTTATTAATAAGTCTCGTTCTGTCACATCAAATGGATTCAGATCTGATCACACACGCCAGTCTGCCTCTTTACTATCTCATATGTTGCTATCAAGAACAATATCAGCAACTTATACAGAATATTGTATCTACTCAAACGGATCTACAAGTGGCGCAAAGATTAGCGAATGCATTCACTGCACTGACTGCAAATGTAGATGTAAATATAGACTTAAATGACCGTCCTCAAAGATTGAGGTTTAAAGAAAATTTCGAAAAATTTGTCGTGAACGTACAAGGATTCTTAATGGTTAAGTAAAATATAAATTAATATGTAAATAAACAAAAATAAAAGATTTATTTAAACAATATACGCGTGGACTTAGATCTTGTTGGAAAGTTAGATTTTCATTATATTGTATAGTTAGTTTTACGCTTAGATTTTTTAAAAATAAGTAATGAGATGTATGTGTGTAAAAGAATTAAATTAGTTTATCTTCACTTTAATCGGTGTAAATAAACGCGATTAATCGTAAAATATATGATGAAAGCTTTAACACGTGGATATTATTTTAAAAAGAACTTATTAAGCATATAAGCTTTTTATTGACCGATTTATTACACGTTACCACTTACAGTGAGCCTAGCGAAATATTCGAGTAACCATAATATAATATTTATAATAAATACTAGTTACAGCGTCGATGCACGTTTCCGATAGCAAACGGTCAAACGAAAACGCTTTATAACGGATGTCCAGTTACCTTACAAACAAATACATGAACTTATATAACTTGGTACAGGTCGCATCGCCGTTAGCCTTTCTATCATTGTGTCACTCGCCTCGCGGTGATCGACAATGTTTCAGGAATGCTTATTAAAGTATAACATTAAATTTATTTATATATTTATATAATTTATACTTTGTATTATGTATATATATAAGCGAACGTGTCCTCTCGTGCTCTCTCACATACTTTCTCTCTTTCACGCGTTTCCACTCGGATTCTCTCTCTCTATCGCTTTCTCTTCCTCTCTTTCTGTCTTTCAGCCTCTCATACACGCTCTCATTCTCACCGTGTCCGTTCTCTTCTCTCCTATATTTCATCTACTAATAATAACAATGATTATTAATCTCTCCAACGACTTAAATGCGATGTAAATTTCTCTCGTAATATACGCGTTTCTTTTTTCATTGTTTTCTTCCTTCCTTTTCTCACATCTCTTCCTCGTCGTATATACCACATCTTGTCCTGCGACATAGTCGATAGAGAGCCTAAAGTTCAACTTATATATTTATGCATTTATTTTTCGATATATCATATGGTGGTGTGTCGTTAACAAAATAAAACTATAAGATACTACAACAGTCAGCAAGCGAAAATGGATAATCGGTGATGGGGCATTTACACTCGTGTGAAGCCGCGATCGAAGAAAGACAAAAGAAAGGATATAATCGGCCTCAGGATCGAACGCACAAAGCGTTTTTGTGACTAGAATCAAGCGAGTTCAGGATCGTCTTCCGTCCAATTCCGATATCGACATTCACGTCGGAGACTATTCCCCCAGACAATCTTGTTCCTCGAGAAATGTCAAGGTACACGAAATCGATAGACCACTTCGATGGAAGGGTAACATTTAAAAAAATGTTTGCACTTGCGAAAGGAGCTCGGACAAGGTTTCCTACTGAAAGAACAATAACTAAGGAATATAACGATACGACGCCGGTAACACTTGAGCGATAAGAGTATTACGTACGTAGAACTTATACCGAATTGTAGACGCGCTCCCAAGCACTCAGAATGTAAAGAAGCAATACAGATCCTAATATATATAATTATAAAAATGTGTGTACATGCATACCTTCGACTGTACAATGGGTGTTTACTCAGTAAGCAACATGTTAGCGGCATGCTAACAGTTTGCCAGCAGATTCTGCGGCAGATTGATATCAATTGCATCCGTATTAAGCTCGTAATCTGCCCAGTAGAGCTTTTGTTATCTGATAGCAGATTGTTAGCAGAGAAAGTAAAATTTATCATTTCATAGCGATTAAAGTGGAATGTTAGTCAAATAATTACGAAAGAACAGATTCTACTCTATTTTTGCAGTTAATCTGTTATCAGATTCCATTATTGAACGCGAGTGTGGCATGTGGCAAACAGCGCACTGGTCTAACATGTCAGAGATTCCGGGTTCGATCCTGGTAGGAATCAAAATGTTTACGCTTTTCTTGGAACGTGTCTCCTCTCGGAAAAGGGTGATAACCTCCCGAGAATATTCTTGCTTACAGAAACACTTCTCAAAAAATCCGCCGATATTATATTAAAACTCCCATATGCTTATGGCAATTGAATAATCAGTGTGCTCACCACAAGCATATGAGAGAGGTGTAACACAGGCCGGAGGCCTAACGTAAGAGGAAGAAGATTCTATTATTGCTGACATTCTATTAACAAAATTGGTAACGGATACTTTGCAAAGTCTGTTTAGTAAGCAAAATTCGCGCACGTGCTCTTAGTGCCTCTTAGCATAGAGACACTACCGTGTCTTCTGATGTTAGTTTGTCAGCAGATTCGAGTTTTTTTTGATTGGCATCAATTGCATTCGTATGAAACTCGTGATCTGCCAACAGAGTCTATCGACATAATCTAATAGCACATAGAGCCCCAGCAAAAATTAAACAAAATCTGTTATACATTTTAACAATTTAATTTGAATATATCATTTAAATAATTACAAAATTCTGCTCAGTTTTTGCAGTTAATCTTTCGTTATATTCTATTAGCAGATTTCATTATATTTTTGCTGGCATTTTGTCAAGAGAATTGGTAGCAGACACTTTACAAAATTTTTTTTCAGACATTGACTATCTGGGCAATAGGAAATGTATTCGACGGCACGGGATGGAAACAAACAAATTAGGTTTCTGCTGTGCGTGAAATGTCTCAGTATTACATGTCGATCGTCATGAAATGCTATTATATACGTAATACCTATCAAGAGAATGAGTCCTTCTTTGACTACATCTCGGACACCACAGTCGCGTGAGTTAATATCAAAGATGTTAAAAGTTTTCCATGTAAGCTGCATGGTAGACACATGTATTTATAATGCCGTATCTTTTATCTAAAATCTGTTATACGTAAGAGAAGTTAGTGAAAGCCTCGGAACGATGCAATCGTTCATGATCTTGCGAGGAAATTATCAATTCGGATTGTTGAGCTTTAAAGGGATTTTCGCTCATCTCTTTAAGTTCTCTAGAAAAGAAAGAAACTGGAGAATCTCAGATCATTCTGTTTTTGAAAAAAATTAGATCGAATGATTGAATTTTTTCTGTAGCAACTTTAATTATAAATTCACTTTTTTAAAAACAAATTTTATCGTCATATATAATTCTAATTTTATTCATTACGTTCAAGCTACAAGTGAATTAACATTTGTTAATCCAAAATTGAATATTTTCTCGTTAGAGTAAGTTCGTCGACGCGCATTCGTCGCAAATACGTCCGAGGATGTGCGTGCCACATTACGTGGCAAATGTGTTTAAGGAGCACTGCTTAAATTCTAAGTAGACATGAAAACACGATGTATCAGAGTGTGATCTATATCCACAGATTAACGTAATTTTATCTATTTCGCATGCTGCGAGATACGAAGTGCGAAAATTCCAGCTTTGTTCTAGCTTCGTATCGTGGGTCTCGGTCGATTACAAATAGAAAATTTCTTATGACATTTGAATTTCTTATAACAGTGCCGCTTGCTTGCCGACTACGCGTATTTATTCGTATTTCGAAGAAGTTTTTCCAGTAATATTATTTCTCTGCTTATTGGAACATTAATTTTCTTTATGTGGAATCTCGCAACGACAATTTAAGACTTCGTATGATTCGCATAAAAAAATTTAAGATTTTGTATGATTCTCAAAATTTTCATCTCAAAATAAAAATAGGAAAAATATTTTTAGAACATATTTTTAAATGTATGCAACATTGCAACATAATGATTGAAGAAAAAAATTTAAATACAATTATACTCTCTCTTATAATTCCACATTAAAATTGCAAGAGTTTCATAAATTATCGTTGCAAGATTTCTACATTATTTTTAGACAAAGATTCTTAGAAACAGAGAGTTATAAGTGCTTAGTTATTGCTCGTATAGTCGATCTGTTCTTAAGAACTTTTGTTCCTTGCTTTTAAACTCTTTAACCCATTTGTATAATCAAAACAGTAGCTGTTAAGTACTAAAATATGACAGAAAATTTGCAAATATCTTAAGATATATAGAAGAGGATATAAAAATTATTTTATATCGAGGATAAATTATTCAATGCGAATAAATGTTTAAAATTACGTTAAAAGAAAGTATTCTACGAATTTTATGCTTCAAGAAGTAACGATTCTCTTCTTCCTTCCTACTTCATTGTAGTTTTTACATCTTAAATAATATTCGAATCTTTTTTTCATTCTAATACAAAGTTAGCGTTGTTGCTTTGGAGCAATGCTATCTTATTTTACAGTACGCGCGCGTTGCAACTAAAATTATTTGAATCTTTAATTAAGAAGGTAAAATCTTCATCGAGCGACGGCCGATCGATTGCGTGTACAACAACATATCCGATCTTTCATACGTACTTAAATCGGATAGCCAGTATCGATATATGTATCTAATTTGTTTGATCGAGTAAAAGGAAACGATTATTGAAAGAAATGGAAATGTAATCCTCATAGAAAATCGTCTTTACTCTTTAAACGATCGTTACGATACTAAAATGTTAAAATGCTTAGATAGAAAACTATCTTGAACGAATCTTATCAATTTGCCTGAATCAGTTTACAAAATGTTGCTCTTTTTTTTCTCCGTCATAATTTTTCGCATACTAAGCGATCGTTAAGCTTGCGTATGAAATTATTAATATCTTCTTATCTCTCGTTTATTTCGTTTTCTCTCTTTCTTTCTCTCCCTCTCTTTCTCACTCTCTTGCATACTTTTTCTTCTACATATATCTATAACGTGTATTCCTTATCCCGATTTTCAGTGATCGTCTTAGGAATATATTATTAGGCATAAATGCATCTTCTATCTTCCTCACATGTTGCGTACGTAAGAGGTATCGCGTAGTTACACGTTGATATACGCGTCACGGAAATAAAAATTCAACGAAAACATTCGCGCGCGATCTCGTCTCGTCGACGTGGAGAGCACTTCGAATGCGAATTCGAAATGTACGGAGAGACTCAAAAACGAACATTTTTTTTCCCAACACAGTGTAACCGAATGCATTTGTACGCGCATTTGTAACTTCTTCGAAAGACGAGCACCATCTTCTTTTTCTTTTCTCCTTTCTTCCTCATTCTGACTGCCCTATAATGTGCTAAGGGGACGCTGTGTAAAGTAAAACGTCGATATTAATATGCCGCCGATCGTGGATAGTCTCAAGGGACAGCTTCGCCTCCGCTTAGTCAATCAAAGACTAGCGGGAATCGAAAGTTGCAAAAGTCTTGGGACTCTAAGGCCGAGTGTGACCAACACAGCATTTTCTCCGACGCCTTTGCTATTGCACTCGTTACCCCGGCCATAGTGTCGACCACTCACTTGGTCTGATTGTTCTCCAGTTGTGGTGTCATGCCAATCGGCGCGCCATTGCTTAAATTCGGGGCAGCCGGACCTTTACGAGCAAGCTTCGATCTACGATAGTATTAAGTATTTTACCTATTGTTTCTATAATTTGCATGTATAAGATAATAATGTATAGTTAATTGGAGTCTTCATGATTTATATTAAGATAAACGGAGCGAAATTAATTCATGCTATTATACATGCCTAATTTGACCAGCTAGAAGAGGATTAATCGCATACAACCAGTCGTAGACCTCCTTATCACCTAAAGTCTGCAGCAAATATCCTCTGTGCTTGGTGACGACACTGCATAGACAAACATTTTAGTATATGTTGCACAATCACATCTGTACTTCCTTATTCACAACAATTTACCTGAAAGTATTCGGTACTTTCACCATGGCCAGCTGATCCTCAGAATATTCGACTTGAGCCGTAGCCAAATTAATTAATGCCCTTTCGACGGGATCTTTCTCCTCTCGGAAAATAAGAACATACGGTCGGCGAACAGCCTGAAATGATAAAGAAGAAACGCGCGAATATAAAATCTCTTTATATTAAGATCAATAATTTTAGAGTAAGAATAAATATTATCACATAATATGACTTGAAAATAATTTAACTATACTTAAGCATTGCTATCTCTTTTTTTAAATTAGATAACGTAAATTTAACGGTAAAGGACATACCACCCAGCGTTTCTTCCAGCCATTGGTTTTGTGCTCGAGAACGTTCAGATAGCCTTTCCGCGCGATTACCGGACTTATACGTATTTCCTCCACCTCTGGTACATACAATACCAGGTTCTCCTTCGATGGCGAGGATGATCCAAGCGGCGACGGCGCGACAGTACAAGTCTGATTAGCCGACTCGCTTGCCAATATACTCTCCTGAAGTTCTTGCAGTCTAGCCCTTTCCGGCGAACTCAACCTAAGGAGGCACGACTTAGACTTGCTCCATACTATTATACCAGCAGCCTGCAAGTAACACTCCAGCATAACCCCGACCATGAGCCAATCATGCTGGCGGTTGTCTCGGCACTTAAGTCTTAAATGCCACATTTTGAAAACGAACGAATGCGGAAGCAGATGTCTCGAAAGCTAAAGCCCATGGCACATACAAAAACGTAAGGCCGTAATACGTAAGCAGTAAAGAAATCGTAAGATTGGATTCGCTACTGGCCTTACGGTCTCTATCGTGATTGACCAATTCGCTTACTGATTATGTCTTACGGTCTTACGTTTTTGTATGTGCCATGGGCTTAAATCGATTTGAAAAAACATAATATTTGAGAAAGCGCGATAATACGTGGTGAGCCAAGCTGAAAAAAAATACGTGAATCGACCGCCGCTTTACACGACAATAAGTAAACAATGAGGTCAAACACCGTTTTTCGAATCGTTTCGAAGCATTCGGTGTCTTCATCCATGTCTCATTTCGTATGTATCGGAATGTAACAAAATTGTATAGCATATTAAGAGTACTCGGTAATGAATGAACCGAGATTTTTCGGATATTGAATTGGTTTTTTGGAGATGAACGTAATAATATGACAAAGCAAAGCATGGACAACCGTTACTAGCAAGAGTACTCAGGGGCATGCAGAGAGGGTTACCTGCTCTAAAAAATCGCTAGCTTTCGCATATACTGACTCTTGAGATGAAGACGATATGACAGAGGACATCATAGACGCGGATAAATCGGTTATGGTGTCTTCCCCTGGCGAAACATCGGATAGTAATATCGGTTCCTTGCTCGGGATTCTTCCTTGGATGAGTTTAATGTACTTAGTCGTTAATTCACGCTCTCTTTCAGTCATTTCCCAGGGTTCGTAAACGTCTTTACTCGTCGAACGTTTCAGTTTTACCGGGCTGGCATGTGGCTCGTTTGTGGCTTTTGCCACCATATTACACACGTCCTGTATCAGATTAAGATTATTATATACAATTCTATGTTATTTAATAATATAAAATACCTTTTCGCTCTTCGTAAAATCGTGCAGAGGCTTATTGCAGAATGGTACTTTGTCAATGCCAAGCTTCTCCCGCAACAATAATGTATGTCGCACTCTCTCCACTTCCTCCAACCTTGTCAATTTCTCGAGCTCCCACTGATGATCGAATATGAGACTGTCTCCACGCGGTCTCCATCCGTGAAGGTTCTCTTCACCCCGGACGTATGTGGAGCTCGTATCCAAGACGCGACGTTGACGTCTTTGAACTCCTATAAATATATAGGGAGGAAAAATGGATGGGTAACAAGAAACAGGAAAAAGTCAAAAATATAAATAAATATAAAACCATTATTGTTTATTGAATATTAATTGAAGAAATCTGTTTTACTGAGAAATAGTGCAGTGAAACAGTATTAATTGTCTTTTTTATATTAAGATTGTCTTTATATTAAAATTGTCTTTTTTATATTAAGATTAATATTTTAGAGTCAGAATAACCAACATTATCATAATATACAATTTTAAAATAATCCAATTATATTTAACTATTGCTTCCTTTCCTTTTTTTCAAATTAAGAACGATATTTTGATGTTGATAGTTTTAAGTATATATAAAGTTTTAAGTATAAAAGAGATATGTCGCAGATGGAATAATATAGTCAGAAAGATAATAGACAGAAAAGTGAGACGTTTATTCCATTTAAATGTGATATTAAGTAGAACACGGGACTACGCTATGGTTAGACATAACAAACCTGGGCTACCTGCTTCCGAAGAACGACGTAACACCAGTTCGTAGACGCCACTGAGTCGATTCGCTTCCTGGTTGCGATAGCTGCCACTAAATAGGTGCTTGAGTGAGCGTGGCCCTACTCTTGCGTCTCTCCCGTAGATGATCATGCTTAAATCTTTCGTGATAATCGCAGGTCTTCCACAATTCTCCAACTAAAACCGATATAAGTGAAAAGAATAAGCCTCCTGAAATGTTCCCACAAACCATCAAAATATCTAATACGTACCTCAAGATACGCGGAGATGGTCATGAAGATTTGTTCTCCGTAGGACGTGACTCGATTGAGCAGAGCCGAGTTGTGCAGAGAGCTGTCCCAGGCTGCTTCGAATCTGAACATGGTTCGATCGTCGCCAGGAATTTCGAGATACTCGCCCGGGAACAAACCCAGTGAAAGCACAGATGAGTCATTATCCTCTTCCTCGGGTTCCGGGGTATTTCGTATGCGGCCAACCACAAGTTCGCGTACGTCTTTCCATCTCAATTCGGAAGCCGGCTCGTGCACAATGGTGATTCGTATACGTCGCTGTATGCCTTGATGGAGCAGGAATAGTCCACGACATGGTAGATCGTCGCTATGGTCCACTACTGAAGGTACGTATTCGCCGTTCGGTGCCAATTCGCAGATCTCGAACCACACCAATACATCGTATTTGGCGTGCACATGCGAAGTGCTGGGAGACGGCAGAACACTCCCGAATTTCGGCGAACGAACTGGCTGGCTGATCGGTATGGATGGCGGTAGCATCCTCTTCGGTGGCTGTCGTACGCTGCTATGTGAATACGAATGTGATTATGAAATTTTCTTAAGCAAAATCTAAAAGAACTAGCATTCATGAATAACACTCACTATTCCAGTTTCGCATCTTTGTGCAACGGATGTTGCTGATAATGACCAAACACTTCAAAGACAATAGGTTGAGTCTTCAGATATTCTAAGAAGGATTTGGTAACCGTGACTGTAATCTGTATTAATCAAGAGATATTATTGATTAGCAGGCTTTAACTTTGACAAAACTTTAGACCTGAGATATATTCTCTTTATATTCAACTCACGTTTTGTACGTGATAAAATCCAGGTGGATTACCCTTGCCCGTGTTCTTTACCGGCTCTGTCGAAAAAGCTTCATCATGTCGATGTAGGAAGCTATAAAAGTAATTACTTTGCAGGTCATATGTTACATGTTAAAACAAGCCGAAACAGACAGACACTTACTTGAACTGACAGAAAATGTCAGCGTACTCCGTGGAAATACCCATAGCTTGTAGGACCGTTACCCTGAAAGTGAATTCTGCACCGGGTTGCAAGTGATCCGGCAACTCTTCCTCCTTCATATCGCTCGAGACTGAGCTATCACCTCTGCCGCTGTCGGCATCTCCTATATCATCCTCATCTTTCATATCCTTCTGATTAATCTCGTTATGCCCTTCGACCACGCGGTCCTCGTGCAGCATAATCTGTCGATTCTTCTCTAGAGTTTGAGCCAGGAGCGAGTTGCGTTTATTATGCTTATGTCCGCCAAACAAGTCGTCCTCAAAGGAGATTCGGGCTGATTGTCTGACGCCACTTGAGTATTCACTGTTTTCCTCTTCTAGAAGAAGGGTTCGTTATGTACATCTTATATATACGAGAGAAATGTGAAATGTAGATACGCTACGCACCAACTACGGCTTGTACAGCGACTCGCAAGTAACCCTTAACGTCGCCCTTCTCGTTTACGATAGCCACTTTGTGGATCAGTGGTACCGGATACATGAGATTGCTCAGATATACGAAAGCTCTGAAAAATTTTACATCAGATTAACATAATAATAAAAGGCAAAAAGAGAAGAAAAAACCAGGAAGATCGTGGTGGTATTTAAATTCGTTCGTTTACCTGCCGACCATGCGGAACCACGGAAATCGATCGTAAAATGGATCGCCTCCCGTAATAGATTCGATATTGAAGTCCGGAGACGTCGGTGAGAGCTCGGCCTCATTGTGATACATTTCGCGCATCAGCTCTAGCCTTTGCCTGGAAAGCAGACGAAATTATCGTTTACTGCTATTTCCAATAGCAAGAAGTTATGCGAATGCAATCGTAACTCGTGTGTTAAGTCGTCCAAGTGTGTTTTAATTTGTCTAAAATTTCTTCGTGTAGATTTCTCTCATCGGATATTTGGTATTCAACATTTTTTACCTTTTACCTATATGTGTTTAGCAGAAAATTATATGTGTATATACATATATATATAAAATTATATATAATATGAAATTATATATATGTATATATAATATTTTCATGGGGTTATGAGTTTAAGCAACCTTTTCCATCAAAAAATTTTGTTTCATAATAAGGGCAAATGTTATTTATATAATATTTGCAAGCAAGCGCTATGTAATAATTTATAAAAAAATATTGAAATATAATATATATATATATATATTTGTTATGAAACCTGAAATTTCGAGTCTTCCCTTTACGTGTTTAATATTTCTTTTTTCTTCATCACTTTCTTGATCGAGCTGATTATATGTACGTGCATGACAAAGTTGGAAAGCGAAATAGTGAGGACACGAGCTCAGCAGGAGATAATTATAGAAGATGTGTCGGTGTTGAGATAGACGTGCACAGAATGCGACGAGACGCTTTTCTTAACATTCAGACAGTAATAGAGATGTTCACAGCAGCGGAAGCGGTGCTGCGTAAACGATGGCATAACTTTTGGCGAGCCGAGGGCTCGTACTCATTCCAATCCGCTTTGTGTCGTTTGCGCTACAAATCTATCAAAAGAAACCATGCAGATTCAACTGATAAGTTTCGCGAATTCAAAGTGCAAAGCCCGTTTCGTTTGTATCCGCGCCGGAGGGCACAACGTTACCATATACCGAGAAAAGCCTCTCAAGACAGACAGAGCAAAAAACGACAAAACGCATGGCGGTGAAAACGGACTTTTGCGCCAGCGATAAGGGGATTCTTCGAAGGCCGAGGGCGTTTAAAGCGTATTACATGGCGAAGAGGAGAGCCTCGCGTATTCGAGCACCAACCTCGAAGGCAAAAGATTTGCGAGCGAGAACTTCGGATTAGAGTAGACCGTAAGACATTGGAAAATATCCTCTTTGGCCTCCGGAGTGCTGGGGCTCGAGTCCTCGTTGTACACATGTCGCATCAACTCCAAGCGCTGTCTACAAGTCATACATGTCATTACTTCGCGTGAGTGGGCCGTGCGATCCCTTTAAGCCGAATGCGGACCGAGTCTTACTTTAGTATAAGCTGCGAATTCGCTCTCGCTCAATTAGCGAAAAAAGGCCCGAGACTCAAAATTCAACTCGTATGATCTTAATCATCGTGCAATGCCCAGCGCGCGCAGAAGAATTTTTGATCGTCTCGCGTCTGCATATTGTTATAAAAATGTTTAGTTTTCGTATTACTTTTGACGCGAGTCGATAATCTTCATAGTTTTCATTGAGCGCGCGAGAAGTGCATTCGTGCGACGATAACGAAAACAAAAAAGAAATCGTCGAACGTTGCATGAGAAAAAGATCTTGTTTTATAATGAGGAATTAAAATACAATTGTAGAGAACATGCTATATATGAATGTATAAATTTGGTGATTTAATGCCATTGTAATTTAGTTAGAAAATTACTTCATAGAGTATTGTTAATTTTGTCGATAAATTTTGATGATTATCAATAAAAATTACTTCTTAGCGGCAAAATATATTTTATCTGTACCAGCACGAATGCTCTGTTAATTAAACAAGAGCCATCGTAAAATGTAAAATAGAGCAATAAAGCAAACCTTAGCTTGTCCAAGGTCCAGTAATGCGTAGCACCATTTTTTATATCTTGAACTTCTACGGCGACGATCGTGCGTGGGAATGGTCTTTCATCTTCTTCTTCTTCATCCATAATGGGCAAGAGATCCAGAGGTAAGGGCGAATAAAGAGTGTCCGTGAGTAAGGTAAATTGGAATTGAACCTAGAAAAGAAAATTAATGTTATAAAACCCATTATACAACGGAAATATTTTTCCTTGGTTTTTTTTAATTTAACATATTTAACAGATACCATTTTTGTGTAAATTTTCTTTGTGCAATATTAAATTCTACAAATGACTATCATTACATTCGAAAAAGCACATATGCGTAGATTATGCGAAGATCATACGGATAAACGTAATTCACATCGTTATTAACATTAAAAGAAGTTCAAAGTTTATATTCGAAAGTATACGGGAACAGAGGTGCAGAGGTAATAAACGCCAGTGAAAGAAAGCCAAGAATTTTCCGTCGTACATCCGCGACTATACCTTCTTTTTTAGTTCAACGGATATAGCATTAGCCTCTTTAAGGAATATCGCGTTGCCCCAAAGATCGTCCCGTAAACTCGTGAATTGATGATATTTCCACTTGCGGAAGGCCCAAGCGGCCAGTTGAAACTCTCTCTCGGTCCAGTTGCTCTCTGCGTCAAACAATGGGTTGACTGAAATGCAAGCCATTACGAGGCAAAACAGTCAGAGAAGCCAAGCGTTTGATGAAATAATACCAGTTACTTTATTAACACTTTGACTGCCATATCATTCATATATTTGGATAACGTATAAAATTTGCAAAATCTTGTTATTCATTTACGAGCGGCAATTTTATTTACCTGATTTAAGAATTATTTCACTAAGTATTTAAAGCATTAAAGAAATAATATAAAGTATTTAAAAAACTATTTTCGATCAAAGCGAGTCTTATAAGTACTTGGTAACATTCATATGTGAATATATAAATACAATTCTCTCTTATTTGTGTTTAAACACTTCTCGGTCTATTTAATTTAATATTGTAATATAAATTATATTAAGACACAAAAAACAACAAACTATTAAAGAAATATACTTATTTATTAAGCTCAGCTTAATGCTGAATCAGCTTATCAATCGAAGTGTCATATTTCGAATGTGCTATGTCTCATCGACAACATAAGGCCTTGTAGCATGCAGTAAACTTTCAATGGTGTGAAAGACATTTGTGTAAGTCTGAAGAGTTACGTGGAAGTAGGACAATGCCCAGTCGATCAGGCATAGCTATACCAAAATATATTAAGACTCGAAAGCGATATTTTTCCACACTCACCGAAAATATCTTCCTCGATGTTGTTGAAGTCTTCTGGCGTATAACTGCTATACATAGACATTGTCATACTTTGTTCTTCCACTTGCCTCTGTAGCGCATCTATCCGTGCTTCATAGCTCTATTCACAGAAACAATCAATTGTCACAATTAAACGACGTATTAAAAAGATATGATGTATGTATTCGTATTATATTATCGTACTTTTCGCTGCTCTTCAAACAATTGATCAGCTTCCTCCTTCTCTTTACGGAACTGTTCCTCCAGTACAAGTAGTCTCTTTTCCATTTCAACCTTTAAATCGATTCCCTGTTTTTCTAATAACTCGACCTGTGCGAAATTCCAGTCCGCTAATGGTTCGTTATTGCCGGGAGTTTCTGCCGGAGAGCCGTTCGCTATCCGTTCACGTACTGCAAATTATACACGAAGATGTAATATTTTATTCATACATTTCAGTAAATGTTTATAATTCATGAACAAATAAATCCGAGTATTACATACCTTGGTCTGGGTGATTAAATCGGAAAACATGGCTTTTTCCCAAGATGACACGTGAGCCAGTCGTTAGGATAAGTGGCTCGGTTACTTCGCGACCATTGATATAAATCAAGGCTCCGTTCTTCGGTATGAGAGTTATAATCCCCTCGTGGTTCTCGAAAACGCAGTGCTCCCTAAGTATGTGTGGACCACACAGCTGGATATCCTGAGGTACGTGCGCCTCAGCACTACCAATACGTGTGAATCCATCCTTGATGTAATAGATCAGACATTCTGACATGAGAGGATCCTCATTCAGATTTACCAAGTGCGGTGTCTTCTTAGGAGAGAAGACGCCCACTGTGACTCCATCCTCTTTCACAGCAACTCCCATTTCAGCGAAAACTGCCTCGCGTTGCAAGCGAATCGATTCGGTTCGTTTCAGCTTCTCTTCCCATGTTTCGTTCAGTTCTAAAACAAAAGTAGAATCAAATAAAAAGAATACCTACTATACGGATACTTGTTAATTTTTGCGCTGTGTATTTAAAATTGATTATCAATGAGATAAGAATAGAAAAGACTATCAGAATAATCGCAGTTTGCAATTACGTACCTGCGATTAATTTTTCAGACGCTTGCAACTGTTCAACCGCCTCTTCGGCAATGGTGGATGTAGTATGAGAAGAAATTCTTGGTCGAGTTTCCTTGGTGTCTTCTTCGTTTCGCTTGTTCGTTCTAATAATTTCATCCCCTGCAAAATGAGGACCATTAGGAGTCAAGAAAACGGCGGTTGTAATATTTAAAATAGCAAGCCTGCGTCAGAGTCGGTATCGTGAGTCGTATAAACATCAAAAGCCATAATTAAAGCAGTGGCGTAGATGAAGAGAAGTATTTCAGAAGCTGTAAAGTTTGTATTGTTGCTATATAATATTCATTCTAAAAACGTAGAAACATAACTAGTGGACTGATACTTTTTTACAGAGCACCGGCATGCTCTAATGAATATAAGCATGATCTAATCGCCGTTTGATATCTATTATATGCACTTTCGATTATAAATTCAATTAACTTGGCATCCTCATTGTGTCACACATTTTCTCTCTTTCATAAATGTAATATTTTATTTTTAAAATATATTTTTACTTTTATAAATAGAAGTATAATCAATTATATTAATCTAGATTTAAATTCATATAAATTTTAAAAATTGTGAAAAAAGTTGCTAATTGTATGAAATATGAGAGGGGAGCGCAATCAATAGACATTAACAAGACAAATACATACAGTAAATGATGAAAAGGAAATTCGCGAAGCAAACGTACAAAAATTAAGAAGATCGACATATATCAATGACAAGTATTATGCGCTTAGCGATGAAATAAGAGCGCATAAACAAAATAAAACAATAAAATATCTACGAAAGAGGCGCAAGAAATGCCAATCTTGGCTGTATTTTTTGCTTGCAATGGATTGTTAACATTTTTACTTACTAGGTTCTTTCTTTTCGTATGTAACTTTACCATCTGGCCCTACGTCGAGCGCAAGGAAAACAAAGAGAAGAATACTATGTGAATGGATTGCCTGTCGCGCGCTGTGCAATTGCAATTAGTTTATAGCAGCCAAGAATTCACGTTTGCGACACGTGCATTCAGCATTGTGATTCTCTGAATAATTTCTGTTATAATCTATGCAATTATTACCATTAAATTAGTCAACAATTGGCATAATAGATAATGAGTTATATTTATGACGAATAGCACTTCAATATTCTGCATATTTCGCGAATTTAAATAGACGATTTTAATTTAAGATTTATTTATATTTAATTATTATTCAATTTAACATATCTATATATAGTCTGTCCTCGTCTGTATATGCTTTCCATAATAAAAAGTCCTCTAATTCGATTTAATGTAATGATTTCTAATAATTTTCTAAAAATGCCTTTGCAATTTACCTTCTTGTACGTCGATGCCCTCTTGCTTTAAAAGTTCGCGTAATTTCTGTATCTCTTCCTTAAGTTCTCTGATAAGTCTGGCATTCGCGTCCTCGTTGACCACGGCTTTGCAGACAATTTGTTTCGCTCTGTCCGCATATCTGCGAATAAAACGTAAGCCTGTTAGCATTAATTAAACGCTTAATTAATTAATTCAAATGTCAAGAAATAGTTCGAAAAATATATAGTAAATAATAAATCTTACCGTAAAGTTGAAAGCGTCTCATCGTAATTGATGTCGGCAGGACTAACTGCTGCAATCATAGCAGTTTTCGAATTTCCGCCCAAGTTCTCCCGCAACAACCATGTTAAAACGGAGTCTCTGTATGGTATAAAATCGGCTTTCTTCTTCTTTTTTGTTGCCTATAGAGAAACACAAATTTGTCGATAATCATTATCGATGCTTTCCATTTGGCGACACAAATCGACACAAGTATCTTTCTATCTTTATTATTCTCTGAATGTCAAGAAAAATAGAATATTTTTGTCGACTTGTGTCACTAAATGGAAAGCACCAAATATGTTACATAAAATACTACAATTAAATATATTATTTTAACGTGCAATACTTATTATAATTAAATATATTCTTTGAATTATAGTATTAGTTTTAATGAACTTACCGCCTGACAATCCAAAGCAGCAAACAAGTCAAATAATGACATAAATATAATAATTAATATAAAATAAATTCAATACTTAATGTAACACACAGATTTGAGTAAAGTATGATACTTACAATTTCGGCCAGGGCACTGATAACCTTCCCGAGAGTCGTCAGACTCTTATTAATGTTGGCTCCTTCTTTCAATCGTGTCCCTTTTGCACCCGTTGAATCAGCTCTCTCGGATCCGGCTAAATCGACCAGCGATATTTTGCTAACTTTTTCCGTCATCAAACCAGTGATACTATCCTGTTGTTGTTGTGTAAAGAATATCGTGAAAACTGCGTGCGATCTGCTAGATGTTTCATTCATGTTGGTTGCTGCGACAGTCCTAGAATATATTTTCAATAACACGTATTGTATACAATGCTATAAAAATTTTTGCAAAATTTTAGTTACAAAGCATGAAACCAACCTGGCTTTGTTACCTTCGTCTATGAGATCATGAATGTCTTCATATGATAATACAGCTAACTTGGAAAGATCTTCGACGTAAGGTCCGTAAAGAGGGTGTTCCCTTACTCGAAGATTTCCCCTATTTTTCGGATTTAACAAATCGCGCACCCTCTCGCAATAGATTTCCATATAACTCACTTCTACCGAGTATTTCAATCGCTCATTAGATGTGTAACTGATTTTCCTAAACAGATCCTTGCAAATCTGTGGTATTATCCCTTCCTGCCCTTCTTCTTGCTTGCCCATCATAGTGTAAGATTTACCGGCGCCAGTTTGACCGTATGCAAAAATGCAAACGTTATAGCCTGTATCGCAAAATAAAATAAAAAGAATTGTACCTTGTTTGTCAGTAAAACCAATACAAATTAATCAAATTTTGTTTTGAAAGATAATGATCTTTACAAATTTATCTAAGAATTAAAATTATTAATAACATAGGATTAATAAATTATTAATAACATGTAATTATGTACAATTATTTTTCATACAAAAAGTATTATTTACTATTTATTATTTACTATTTTTAAATTAATTCATTTAACAACACAAACACACACATCATTTAAAATATAATATTGTCTTAATTATTTCTTTAAACGGTTTTTTAAACAAATTGTTAGAGATGTCATTTATGTATTGTTAATTAATATTTACCTTCAAAAGCATGCTCCAACATTTCTTCACCGATATCCTTATAAACCATAAGCTGAGACGAGTAATTCTCATCATTTGGCTGTAATAATTTAAAAAAATTAAAAATTAAGTTTTACCCCAATTAATCATAACGGCATCGCGTCAATAACTACTATATTGAAAAGGTATAGATACTTACGTCCATAGAAAAGTAGGAATAGTCATAATTGAAGCTCTTGACCGCTTCTTTGCTTCCTGGTGTAGCTTTTGGATTCACTATGGCTGCAACAGAAAAAGCAACGAATCAAATGTGTACACGATAAACTAATAATTATTTCATAAGTTGCTCGATTTAAGCTGCATGTTAGAAGTAGTACTTACAAGTAGTACTCCCCGTCATTTCTATGATACATTGTGCCTGACGACTGACCTCACGATAGTTGAAGGGCCGTACCCTCACCGCCACCTTAACCGACGACATTTTTTCCTGTTTTTTTCTTCTCTTTTTAATTTAACGTCGGGTCAAGCCGGCGGCGGTGCTGGCGATAACTTCCTCTCTCACTCGTCTCTCTATAACAAAATAACGTCTCGTTAATTGTGTCGCTATCAAATTAATCAATTTTACGTTTAATATCATTTATTGCGAGTACGTGACAAAAAATCTGCTACGAAACTACTCTCTAGTCTTCATATCTAAGAATATATCTCAGTTATTAATATATTATTCCGATAATACTTTTCCACGGAGGTGAATAAGAAAAGAGGAAAAAAAAACGTAGCGCGCAGTTTGCACGATATATTCGCGCGCGGAATATTTTTCACATCGTTAATCGTTGATCTAAATTACTGAAACCAAACAGAGTATCTTACAACACATATTCTTAGGGATCATATAAGATTCACATGTCTTTTTGTTAAATTAAAAACGCACGGTATATTTTTTCGTGCCCGAAATATTTTTCATGTAGGGGAAATTAATCGTTGACTTACTTAAACTACTAAAACTAGATAAATCACTTTACAACAACTTGTTCTTAAATATTATATAAGATTCACATGTCTTTTTATTAAATTCAAAATGTACGGTATATTTTTTCGTGTGCGGAATATTCTTCAGATACGGAAATTGTTAATTATTGATATAAACCACTGAAACTAGATAGATTTGTTACATCAGACTTGTTACATCAGATTTGTTATATCAGACTTGTTTTTAAGGATTATGTAAGATTTATAGGTCTGTTTTTATTATATTTAAAATGCCGTAGTTTTTTCTTGAGTATAATATTTTTCATGCAGGGATCGTTAATCATTGATCTAAACTACTGAAAACAGATGGATCACTTTATATCAGACTTATTATTAAATATCATATAAAATTCACAAATGTGTTTTTATTACATTTAAAATACATTATTTATTTTTTATCGTGTGCGAAATATATTTTTTATGTAAGAATCGTTAATTGTTGACCTAAACCACTAAAATTAAATGGATCACTTTACATTAGATTCATTTTTAATGACTGTATAAGATTGATTCATACTTTTGTCAAATTGAAATTTGAATTGCGCTTTACTTGATTTAAATTTATGCAAATATGTTGTCTAGTGTCTCATTATGGCCCATCTACAATACACGTAGTAAGCTTGATTTAAGAAGTAAGAGTAAGAAATTGACCAATCACAATCGATTATTCTTTTCACAATCGACTGTGATTGGTCAATTTCTTACTCTTACTTTTTAAACCAAGCTTACTTCGCATATTGTAGACAACGCCAGACATAAGAGATTTCAACGTTAGAATTCACATAATAATTGGCCGGTTGAATGTGATAACGACACTTTATAGATATATTTACAAGTCATAAGAGACTTGTGCGGGCCATTGATCCGTCCAAAAATACGTGAATTATTGGATACGGGAGAATAATTAATTAGTACTGTGACCGATCTATATTTGTAGAAAACCGAAGACGTATCATATTAATGCGAGAGACGAAATATTCATTTTAACTAATCGGTGAGCATTTGCAGGAAAGAATGAACGAACTCGACGAGAAATAGAAACAAATCAATTTTCCAAATATTCGATTAGTTTTCGATCAAATCTCACGATATCATATTATGTCAGAAAAAAACTTACTTAACGAAGAATCAAGCTCATTTTATTTTCTATAAGTATTCACAAATCAATATTGTTAATACAAATGATGAATGTCATATATTACAAAGGTATACTGACGTCATTATATGTCGATGTGAGGAGTATGTGAGATAATTCATTCATGCATTGCTCAGAAAATTGTGCGTGTAGGTCGATAATTAAAAAAAATACGACGTATTAATATATTATATACGTCAGTATTAATGTGTGTGTATATGTATCTATTATTAAATACATACAAGTGTATTAATATTGTCAAAGTGCAAAAAACATATTTCCTTTTTTGATGTATTATTTAAATTTGATTATTTAAAATTATTTAATTTTTCGATGTGTTATTTAAATTTGTCCATTTAAAATTATTTCATTTTTCCATTTATTAAATTTGTTCATTTTAAATTTTATTTTTCGTGTGATATTTAAAATAAGTGTGATATTTAAAGTATATTAACTATCTGTAAGTTGATGGATGACAACCAGTTGTCAATATTTCTGTTGAAATTCCGAAAGGATTGAACCTGAAAGCATGGAAATTGCGCAACTTACGCGTGTAAATTAGTTATCAGGAGTTGTGACGTCTTACGTAAAAATTCGCATGAATGCATAATCGAATCTGACCGATGCTAACAAGACGGAGAAGCTTCTCAATATGCGATACTAACGTGATTCAGTGAGGGACCATCTAATTAAACTTACCCTTGCTTATATTTCTTTTAACAAAGAAGAGAATTGTATTTGCTTTTCGATAAGCTATTCATTACTATTTGAGAAGTTTCGACTTAAACTGAGATCTTGATAATTTATAAATTATGAGAAGATTATTATAAAAATTATAAATGAATAATGCTTAACGAGATAATGGAAGAATAGGATAATTAGAAGAGAAAAAGATAGCAGGAAACGAAATAATGAAAGAATTAGGAAGGATAATGAGATAAGAGGAGAAAATTCCTCCTTGAAATAAATATCTCGGTTAGTCGCTACTGGCAGGAAACGGAAATGTAATATGTATCACATATGGATAATTTGTTAAATATATAACGCATTTTTTTCACATTATTGTAATGAATTTTACAAATATCAACATATTAACATAATAGATCACTGCTAACTAACGCTATCAAAATTTTTAAACATTTACTAAAAATAAACATCTAATAGAATTTTAAATGGCTACACAACAATGTAAAGTAAAAAGTGTGCTATTCAATAATAATTTTTAATTTCATTAATTACACAGGTTTACAAGGTTTTTATTACAAAAGAAGCAAGAGGTTTATCCGAAGGAATTCAGTGCGCTGAATTCAAATCTGACCTCAGAATGGCGCCATCACGTCAGGATTTTGAGATATTTTAACCTAAAAGTGCAAAAATGGCTGTTTTAGGGCATTATTAGAGTTCACTCCTGGTTGCAGAGAATTTTATGGACAAAAACTAAACAAAGTACCCTAAAGTACGAGTCTTGCCCTTCAATTTCCATTTTGGAACGTTCAAACAGGTTTTTTTTTCACCGAGATACAGCAGATTTAAGTTTTTACTGCATACAGAAAATCAAATAAAGCGATGATGTTCATTTGAAATACCTTAACCCTTTTGATTTTGAGCAATTCTGGAAAAAAGAGTTTGTAGTTCAAAGGGTCCCGAGGGTCGCTGCTCACGAATCTGGACTCAGATTTCCAAAATTCAAGATGGCGAATTGAATATGGTGGACGTCGATCCAGAAAATTTAGTCTTGAATTTTGGAAATCTGAATCCAGATTCGTGAGCAGCGACCCTCGGGACCCTTTGAACTACAAACTCTTTTCCAGAATTGCTCAAAATCAAAAGGGTTAAGGTATTTCAAATGAACCAACATCATCGCTTTATTTGATTTTCTGTATGCAGTAAAAACTTAAATCTGCTATATCTCGGTGAAAAAAAATCCTATTTGGACGTTTCAAAATGGAAATTAAAGGGCAACTCGTACTTTATGGTACTTTATTTAGTTTTTGTCGGTAAAATTCTCTACAACCAGGAGGAAACTCCAATAATGCCCTAAAACAGCCATTTTTGCACTTTTAGGTTAGAATATCTCAAAATCCTGACATGATGGTGCCATTCTGAGGCCAGATTTGGATTCAGCGCACCAAATTCCTTCGGAAATCAATATAAAGTTTCATGTGATATTAAATACTTTAATTTGTAGACCTGTGTTATTAATCATATTTCGCAATATTTTATCATTATATACAGGATGTCTCACGACATTTTCGCATTTCCTTTGAAGAATGTATTCTTGAGATAATTTTGAGACGAAAATTCTAATACAAAAATGTCGAGGCTATAATAATTTTTGAATTATAATTGGTTAAAGATAGTTTGTAATTTAAAAACTATTATAGTCTCAATATTTTCGTATTAGGATTTTTGTCTTAGAATATTCAAAAGAATCCAGAAACAATAATAGAGGCTATAAAAGTAAAATGGTTTTTGACTTATAAGCATTTAAAGTTAGCTTATAATTCAAAAAATTATTGTAGTCTCGACATTTTCATATTAGGATTTTCGTCTCAAAATTACCTCAAGAATATGTCCTTAAGAAGAAAGGCGATAGTTGTGAGACACCCTGTATATATATATATATATACGTTTATAAAAATTGTATTGTAAAATATACGTGATAAGATGTACAAAATTTGCTGGGCAGACAGTATATTAAGAATATTAGAATAAGAACCGAAGGAGCTTTGAACTCTAGCATCTGGCAGAGCCTACCATTTCTCGAGAGTGTTAAAAAACACGCGAAAGATCGCCTAAAAAACCGCGATGTGACAGCTTTGAGGAAATCGAAGAGATGATCAACGATCAGATTTCCGGAAGAAACGTCCCTTCTATGACAAGGCCGTTCCTGTAATCGATGTGCAAAACATCCATCACGGCAGCGGCGTGATCGATACGACAGCGTATCCGAGTGTAGTTCGCCGGAGGAAGGTCCGGAAGGGGTGTGAGGCGGGCACGGTGTGTATATGTGGATTTTTACGATCGATCGTCTTCATGCTCGGAGGATACGACGTCGTACGGACGTCGGGCTTACCTCTTCTCGGCGAAAAGAGAGCGCCGAAGGAGGGGTCAAGCAGGAGTGCTAAGAAAAGACCGAGGATGTCTCGATCGCGATCCAAGATCCTTTCCCTTTTGCGTCAAGAAAAAAAAATGATGTACGAGCGACGAGGCGAGAAGGAGAGATTCGCAGATGACACTACTCGCGACGACGTTCTTCGCGGTACAACGGCGTTCTTCACTTCACTCTACGTCACTACGTCGGCCATCCGTTGAACGATCCGCGACCTGCGAGAACCTCGGCAGCCACGTAGGCGGACATTATAGCGCGTGTATACTTGCGCGCACGCATACGAGTTACGAGCCACAGATTATCAAAGAAAAACGAGCCACCCTGCACTGTGCCTGCTCTATCGTCCGCCGAGCAGACGTTCAGCTTCGCCACCCCCGTTGCAACACCACCCCGGAGTCGTAGCGAGTGCCGACAATGTTACACCGCGAGCGCCTGCGTGCTACCTCGTCCGTCGTCCGTCGTCCGTCGTTCATCGTCGTCGTCGTCGTCGTCGTCGTCGTCGTCGGGGACGCGAAGTCGTGCACGTCTAGGGTAGGGATGCTTAAGTTTAGTAGGGTACTGCTATCTTCCTACCCCTTCGCTATCGAACCGAACGCGGATATCGATACTTCCTTCTAAGAAAAACGCATTCCTTGTGACGATCGAAATGCCTGAAATTTCTAATGTAATCGATCAATAAGAATAATTAATACGCATCCGTTTCGTTTTTCAAGCACACGATGACATTTATCTGATATCACAATTATAAAATAAAAGACACTAAGACTTGAAGGATTTTATATATTATAATTTTTCGTATTTTAAGTTCACGAAATTAAATAAAATGCTATTTATTTTCTTATATTCTACATTATTATCTATTTTAGAAATTGTAAAATGTTTAATAGTCTAATTTATTTCTTAACCTCTTGATTCGCTTTTTCCTCAATTAATTATTATTGTAAGTTATCAGTATTCCTAGACCTTCCATACATTTTGGAAAAGATAAGGTTAGATAAACGAAAAATGATCCACGTGTGTAGACTACGTCATCTCTTTTTATATCTTCATAGAATTTGCATAATCAACTAAAACATTTTTACTCTCCATAAAGTTTTTTATCGTCTGTATTTAATATTCGCAAATGAAGAATAAAAATATCCTGTACCCTATTAAATTAAAGCATCCCCTGTCGCACCCTATGTCTCAGGTTACCGTGCCACATTTTAACCTCCACCAGGGGGAGGAGGTGGGTGCCATGGCACGCGCGCGAGCGCCTTGTAGGCGGCTTCTGTAAGGGGTTGTAATGTTTGTTCTGCCACGCGCGCAACTGCGAGCTCATGATTTCCACGCTGAATGG
>NW_017257592.1:7379-41919 GCF_001594055.1 Mycetomoellerius zeteki | reverse complement strand
GTGTAGGCGGACGCCAATATCTTACACAAAGTGAACCGACTCCGGCTAAAAGCAAAAAAAACAAAAGCAAACTAATTAAAGAATAGGTGTCACAAATTTAAGTTTGTCAATCTTGATGTAGCATTCATTGTGATTCAATTCACTGCGGTTTTGTTTACCCTTTTGTTTTACAGTAAATTTATACTTTTGTGTTCATGTATACATATGTGGAAACAAGGAAAAGGGTGGGTTTATAATGTCTCAGGCGCACGTTTATCTAGTTCATGCCAATGAATAGAAGATATCTCAGAGAGATATCGCGTCTTTCGCTAGCTTCCTGTACGTATGTACATAATAATGAAAAGTCATTTAAACTCTCAGCTGATTTTATTAGGATGATACGCTACACGAGTAAATTTTGATAACGGGATTATACGAGACATTGATGCAAACAAATTTAATTTTTAGGCACGATCAAGAGTCTTCATTAGATCGCATTTACGCTACTAATTCTTTAATAGCGGAAAAGGGAAGGCTATGTATACCGAATCGTGTCGAAGTAATAGCAAAATATTAATAAATTAACATAAAGGGAATTTACTTATTAAATCATCAGTCGGATGTCATGCAAAATGGAAAAAAAAAAAAGATAGATTTTTTATTAATAATGACATTGCATATTTAGTTCCTAAAATATGTAATATCAATAAAAAAAATCAAGCAAGTGCTACTCTGGATTATTTTTATCAGCATTTTAAAACTGCAATGATCATATCATTAGGTGAGGTCGACAATTTTTATATTTAGTTTGTATATGTGGTAAAATTAATAAAGTTTTAATATGCGTTGACATTCACTGTTACAAAATTTTTATATGACCCGATTTGAATGACAGACGTCATATATGAGCTAAAAAGAGCAATGAAAAGATTAAATAAGTCTGATTTATAAACAGCTTTGAAATAATTAAATAAATTTAAAGAACTAAGAAAGAACATGGGCAATAGGAATCAAGCGCGGAAGACGTTGCGCAAATAATACGACTATAAAGCGTAAAACTTCTTTATTTTACTAAACGCGCTTACATGTTTCGGCTCATTTTTGAGCCTTCTTCAGAGCAACATAAACTCACATATATAAAATATAACAATTATTAACTTGTCATGGTGAGCACCCCCGTATCGAGAATATAAATGTCAGAATTAAACCCAGATAAGAATGAAATAAATAAAAACGAAAAGAAATTTTGGAAATCTTGAAATAGAGAAAATGAAAAATTAATGTGTCAGAAAATTTTGAAATTATAATTAATTATCCCGAAAATTAGGAAGCTCACCATGCTCACAAGGCACCACATCGCAAACAATACTATAGTAATTCAAAAACCGATTTCTGATATGTTAGCCAGTCAGTATCAGGCACAGTGAGCCACTTTTAGATTTAGCTGGTCTTTATTGAGATAGTAATTAAAAAACTAACGTTAAAAAGTTAATCAAATTCAAGAAAAAGAATTTTGAAAATAATTTAAAATCAACGCTAGAAAGACTTCTTCCTGTGTACGAGCGACACTGACGATGGGGTGCCTTGTGAGCATGATGAGCTTCCTAATTTTCGGGATAATTAATTATAATTTCAAAATTTTCTGACACATTAATTTTTCATTTTCTCTATTTCAAGATTTCCAAAATTTCTTTTCGTTTTTATTTATTTCATTCTTATCTGGGTTTAATTCTGACATTTATATTCTCGATACGGGGGTGCTCACCATGACAAGTTAATAATTGTTATATTTTATATATGTGAGTTTATGTTGCTCTGAAGAAGGCTCAAAAATGAGCCGAAACATGTAAGCGCGTTTAGTAAAATAAAGAAGTTTTACGCTTTATAGTCGTATTATTTGCGCAACGTCTTCCGCGCTTGATTCCTATTGCCCATGTTCTTTCTTAGTTCTTTTGATTTATAAGGAATCTTGGTTAGTTTGATTTGTTATACGAAATTAAATAAATGTAATTATAAAAGAGCCGCTCACGGTTTAACTTTTTATACCGTACAGGTAAAAGTATTTTAATTAATTACAGTCGTATTTTAGTTTTCTTAATTAATATTGGTGAATCAATTTCGGTAGAAAATATAATTCATAAGCTATAAATAAATCGCTACAGAGTTTGTAATTTTTTATAAATTGTTTCAATTGATCCGGAAAGTCCGAAAAATGCTAGAAAGATGAAAATTACTTTGAAATATTATAATATTGTCACATAAGACAATAATATTTCGATATCCTCGATACATCCTAAAGAATACATTTAAAAATTATCTATTTCCAACAATGTAAATTATCTTGTAATTTCCTTATCTTTTTCTAATTAATTATATCAATTCTAGCCGTATAACTTTAATTTTCTTAATTAATGTCGGTGAATCAATTTTAATAGAGAATATAATTTAGGAACTACTTCGTGGACGTCGAAAGTTTCGAAAATATCGCGACAGCTTGTAATTTCCTATAAATTGTTCCAAACAATTCGGAAAGTTCGCTAGAAAGAGAAAACACTCTGTAATATTATACTGTCACACGAGACAATAACATTTTAAACATCTTTGATATATTATGTTTATTTTTATCAATATAAATTAATTAGTAATTTATTCCTTGTCTTTTTCTAATTCTTACAATTAGAAAAAGATAATAAATAAGTTAAACCAAGATTAAAGTTAATCTATTAATACATTGAAATGGGCATTAGACATGTTTCTGCATCACGTTATTCTCTGGTTTCATATCGCACAATACGAAACAATTTTCCCGTGTTGTCACGTGGAGTTGGACTCGTCTTTGCATGCAAGAGACATTGGTTATTATTATCTTCTAGCTTTTACAACGGCGTCTGCATTGTATGCTTTTAAAAGGTATTAAGCGTAGACACAGTGGAGCGTTCTAAATACGGGCCTTTGTGAAAAAGTCGGACAGTGATTAATTTGATTATCGCGCACACAGTCGTATAATAATTCACTCTACTACATGAAGATTTAATCATCGAGGTTCATCTCGTTAATCTCGACAATTAGAGATTGGATCTCGGAGACTGCACAGCATGAAAATTTTACCTGGGAATTGTTTTCAATGATTATCATCCGAAATGTTTTGCACACCAAAAATCTCTGGAAGATCTTAAAACGGTGCATGCAAATCGGCTGTTACATTCCAAGAGAAAATCTTTAAACGACCTTTGCATTGACGCGTCATTTATTGGAGATGGAAGAGTGGAGGAACGATCCTTACGGCCACTCTCACCCTTTGATGAAGCTGCGTAGAGAAGTGATGACTCATATACGAGGGTAGTTCGAAATGTTCTCGACTTGATATAAAGATGACGCTAAAAGTGTTAAACTGTTATAATTATAGATAATTTTCATCCTGCAGAAGACTACCGTCAAAATTTTAAACAGAAGCGTTCATTAGTTTCCATATTTCAATCATGTAAAGCAACCCAGCTTTGGATTTTTTTAATGAAAAGTCGAATATCGCACAGTGATAAAATATTTCGTTTTAAAAGATTTAATACCAACATAAATAAAAAACGAACTTGATTCAATTTTGGGACAGCTAATGTTTTCTTCACCAATGTTTTCAACTATTAAAAAATGGGCTGCTGAAGTTAACATGGTCGTATGTTCATAAATGATGGTAAACGAGATTGTCCAAAATCTGCTACGACTGACGAAGTCATTGAAAAAGTCCATAATGCTATGTTGAATGATCGACGAGTAATGCCCCTGATAAAAAAAAATCGGAGCGTAAGTCGAATGTAATGGAACAGTAATAGAAGCGTAAACGAAGTTGCTAAGAGGCAAAAATTGAAACAATGAAACGTAAAAGGGGCGTTCACACTTCTTTTATGTTTCATTGTTTCAATTTTCGCCTCCTAGAAGCTTCATTTACGCTTTTATTACTCTCCCATTACATTTGACTTACTCTCCGATTTTTATTTTCACCAGGGGCGGAGTCTACAATAAGAGTCATAAACGGTCGTGGGATTTTAAATCGTAGAAAATTAATCAATCAGAGTCGATTATTCTCTTCAAATTCGACTCAATTCGATTGAACAATTTCTTACGGTTTAAGGCCTAAAATTTAAGTTTTACATCTTAAAATCTTATTGTAGACGCCGCTTAATAGTCAATTAAAAACGTATTCAAATGAACATTTCTAAGGAGTATTTGGGAATATGTTTGAATAACCGATTTTTTGCGGATCTTATCACGTTGATCAACTTTTCTCTTTCCAAATATGAAAAAAATGGCTGCGTTCAGCTGAAAAAGTTGATCAGTGAACGTTCAGTGATTCTTTAATATGATTTGTTCCTACACTTATCTGTCACAACTGTTTGAAACCGATTCGATTCTTCTTGTATTGTTAAACACAAAAATCTAAGAAATATGTATTTTTTTCTATCAGCTCAATTTGAAATTTAAGAAATGAAACAATCCCTCAAAACTTAATGGCGATGGGGTTTTAAAAAAATATTTTCTCTCTCTCACATTAGATTACATTTTTAAAAAAATTAAATACGTAATTATCAAGTATATAAAAACCATAAAAGTTTTGTCTGAAACTTTTTTATATATTTCACTTTCGTTAATATTGATTCGAATAAGATATAAGTGTTAGCTTTGAGGAGCTGTTTTTTTAAATTTCTTTAAATCTCAAATTGGACTGATAAATAAGGACCGATTGGATAAAAATATATGTCTTTTAGAGTTTTGCATTTAACAACATATTTCAAGGAGAATCGAATTCCGCACAATTGTAACAAGTCCCTTGTTAGATTTAACAAAATATTAAAAGCAAGAACCAATTATTAAAAAAATCACTGAGCGCTCATTGATTAGTTTTCTCTGTTGAACGCAATCAGCGGCTCGCAAGAAAAAGATTTGGCTCAAATACTGTCATACTGAAGTAATTTGTGAAACTAACACTTATTTTGAAGGTTTATATAGAGAAATTGTATTATGCAGACGGTATAAAAAAGTTAGAATCATTAGGATAAATATATTGAGGACTATGTTAAAAAGTAAAAAAAATACGTTTTGTCAAAAATCATGTGTTTTCTTTATCAGACCGAGAACTTTTTAACCTATCCTCATACATCATACACAAGAAAAGTATTCTCATCCGGCACATTTTACGTAATTATGATTCGCTCTAAAAAGATCAATTATACCGGCCTAAAAAATTAAAGCTGTCTGAAGCTCCTCTCATATCAGATTATAAAGTCTCAGTTCGTTATTAGATCATAACCCTTCATTTGCGATAGCGGTTCTCATGATTCTACGAGAAGAAAACCGTGCCATCATGATTAGAACGAATTTCCAAGATGGATCGTCAGGAAAACTGAACGAACGTGATGTATTGGGAAGAGTTTAGCCTATTCAAGAATCGTCAAAAGGGGTTCTGTGACGAAGTTCGGTCAGTTCCATTTGAGAATCATTGATCTACATTGCATGAATAGAGGAAGAGAAGTAATGTGAAGTTGGAATTGACGTAGCCATCTGGCAATCTCCCCGAAGTTACATGAAACTCAAAGGTATGTCGGACCTTCGATATCACTTCACCCATGAATTTCAACCACGTCCTCGCGTAAGTCACCTCGCGGCATTCTCGCGGGAGATCTCATTTCGTGAAATGAAGGAATTCTTTGGAGGTCATCCTCCCTTCCCCGTTTGTTATGCGCGCGCGGACGGAATTAGCGATGTATGAGTTCACCGAAGTGCGCGATGAGTCCGGCCACCAAGGCTGGGCGATGAATCGTGCTCGGAACACTGCGGGGCCGATTAATCGGTTATCAGCTAGACAGCTTACCTTCGAGCAAGGATCAACGCGAATTGTACCGCGTCATCCTTCTTCAACGCGAGCACGGCTTATCGCGCCCCCGCAACACTTGGGGGTTCTTTCTACCTCTTGGATGGCATCGCGACACCGATGTAACACCAGAAGGTGATACTGGTGGTAGTTGAATTATGTGTGTGTGGAATCAACGTGGCGCGCGCGCGCACACACACATTTACATTCGCACGTGTACCCTCCACATATATTCTATATATACATATACCTAGACACATACATATGGTATAATATAAAATACAAGGGTTGCGCGCGTCGATCGACAACACGGTGGTGGTCCAGGGCCGTGTCTGGCCGCTTTCTCGGTTTATGGACCAATCGCGTCGCGTCTGGGGGGAGGGAGAAAATCAATAGTGGAGGCAGACCGAGTGACGTCAGCCTGCAACCCGACGATCGACCGATGCGACGCAGGCGGCGCCGGCCAATTTCCACGGAGCAATCAATAAATAAAGATACCCACGACATCGGCGATGGTACCGCGCGCGCGCGTGCATGCACATATATGTATGTGTCTACACATGTTATTGGGAAGGCCCCGATGCCCACTTTCTTCGACGTCGATTAACCATACAAAAATCATCTCCTTTTCGCGCGCAGTGACTTCAACGCGCCGCCATCCCCCTCAACCCCCTTCAGGGGTGGATTACTTTATACGTAACGCGTTCGTGCGCACGAGGACGCGACGCCGACGCTCGGCGTCGTTGCGTCGCCAGAATATGCCTCAAGATATTTCCGAGAACAAAATTTCGGGTTATAGAAGATTCAACGAGGTGAATCAACGGTCTCCTTGTTAGCACACGCTTGCCGTCGTAAAACGAGGATATTGAATGAGGATGACGATATTATTATATATTCGAATGAGTCAGCTGCTTTCCTGCTTCCTTTCCTTCCGCGGATTCCTTGACCAATTTAGATTCCTCCTGGAGGAAAATTTTTATTAAGCACGACATTAATTCTCCGAGTTTATGGAAAAGTCACGAAGAACGTTTTGTTATCCGTGTCTACATTCAAAGATCTACAATCCACAAGACCTAATTTTTTAATTGAATAAAATTTATTTATGGAATGAAATAACGAGTCTTTCCGGAGATATGTGACTTTACAAAATTGAATTCTTATCGATTCGTTTCAATTCACCCAGCTAAAAGTGTCAATGCATGTACATATTGTACATACACGCGAGATCGTTAATATCTTAACACGTGAATTTAGTCGTTTATCGAAGCACATATTGGATATACGGTTCTCGATACGTAGTACATAAATTTATGTTAGAGCATTAACAACTCCGCGCACGTATATATTTCTACGTATGATCTACACATATATTATTGTATATGTAACGATTCTCGAAGGGAACAACTTTTTTAGCGATTGTTTAATTGAATAACCAATATTCTATAACAGAGGATGTTTATGAAATGAAATCAGTTTTTGACAAGCGTCTAATTCTAAATAATTTTGACTTCTAAACAAATAACACATTAAATGTCATCTATTTTCACAATTTTTGGGATTTTTAATAGTGTATCAAATAAATCTTATGAAGAATTGCCTTTCTCCTAATACTTCGTTAAAAATTAATTTGAAATTTGCAGAACGTACCTTTATTAATTATACATTTACGATTAAGGGCGTACGGTTCAAAGTTCGTTTCTATTTCTGATTTATATATTGGTATTTCTACTAATCCTTTGAGAACCTCCCCCCCCCGGAGTTTTCTCCGATAACTTATGGAAGTATTATAAAGTAACTTATGGAAAATTTTGCTTTCTAAAGGCTTTTGAGACCTTTGAAATCGATTCTGATTTCAGAATTATAAAATTCAAATTTCAAAAAACTTAAAATTCAATTTTAGAGGTTTTTGATATTTTCCGAGTTTGGAATATAGCCTAAAAATATCGAATTTCAAAACGATTGTAATCTCCACGAAGGAGGATTCATAATCAGAATTTGAAAATTAGCACTAACAAGCTTCACACTTCAAATAAAACGGAATTAGAAATTGTTATTTTATACAATTAAAAACTCCCTAAAAAATCTTACGATAATCAAATTATTTTTTTTAAATTCTATCCGCCACACACATATTAAATTTATCATTTTAATTTTTTTATTTTTAACCTTAGGTTTGAGTAAAGCATTATCAAATTATCCGTACGTCAAATGTCATAAAAATTGAGCAAGCAGTTTATTATAAAATGAAAGGAGATGATCTCAGACGTGCGCGGAGTTACCGATCCATAAAAAGGGTTAAGAGAAAATCGCAATAAATTTAAAACAATAATTCGTAATTGAAGAAATGGCAATATCACAAATATTATATGTACATTATATAATATGTACATATGATATTTTCATTCCTTCAAACGACAGATATTGCTCATTCCAGTTTTATTGATATATGTATGTACGTTGATCGAGGAGTCAACCACTACTTAAAAAATGTACAGTGATTGGTAATTATGGCAATACAACACTTTATTGATAGTATTGCTATTGTATTGTTAGTATTGTTTTCGTATTGTCAGTAATGCTGCTTATTCCTAATATTTTTATTTTATTGTCAGTATTGCCAGTACTAAGAGTATTTCCAGTATTAAATAGGTATTTTTAATGTATTCTCAAACAACACAAAGTCTAAAATTGTGACATAAGGCGTCTTTAAGTCGTTTTTTAGACGCAAAAAATGTCTTTTATAATAGACACTTTTTGTTGCTGGGTTACTTTTTTTTTCTATTTTTTTATTATTGTTAGTAGTGTCAGTATAATTTTAAAAACATGTTTTTGAAAGTATATTTATTTTGTTTATTTAAGTACTGTATTCCAATAATAATTTATTAAAAATTGAAAATTAGTAAAAATCATCAATGAATTTAGTCGAAGGAACAAAATAAATTTATTATTTTTTTATTTTACATAATACGAGACGATAAATATATAATAAATATAATATAAAATATAGAATATATAATATATAAATGTAATGTACAGATAAAAATTGTATATTATATGGAATTATATTAGGATAAAAAAGATGGCCATACGGATATGATGGTCATAGGCTTTCAGAATGACTACAAAAATGCTCTACTTATAACAATTATTAGAGAAATTACAACCTATGGTCATCTTATCCGTATGGCCATAATACCCGAGTTTATTCTAAAGTTATAGGATTATATTAAAATAAAAATATAAAATTTTTTTATAGAAACGTAATGAATAATATAAAATCATAAAATAATAATTAATGAACTTTTTGATTTTTTTTTAAATTTCTGCACGTACTTCTTTGTTAATTGTGAACGGATTTATACCATTTAAAGTTATTGGTCCATGTATTACAAATCTTTTATCAATTTCTTGAATATCATCTTTTTTGGCCATTTGAATTCATCTAAATTAACATACAAAAATTTAATTTTGCATATATTGTTTCACATGTAACACTCTTCTTATATGCCATATTACATTGGTTAAACAAGGACAAACTTTAATTGTTCGCCCTTGTCTAACCTATGTAATAGCATGAAAGAAAATCGTGCACATTACCCTATGAGGTTAGGTATACGAAAAAGACCGGGATGACCACTCACAGATTTCTGTCTGGTAGGATATAATATTTCTTCTAATATATTTAAAGATAGATTAAACGTTTACCGCGGATGTATATTTCAGAAATCTAAAATTCAAATAATTTTTCAAACGCTCATTACAGATATTTCGATGTTAATAGATTATCACTTTTTTTTGTCACAACTGCTGTATCAACGTTGTTATCTGATGTACTGCCATCTATTACCTCATGTATTGCCATCTATTGTGCACAATATTACAAGTATTGTTAATGTATTGCTATGTATTGCTACATATTGCTACGTATTACTATGTATTGCTAGCATATTGCTAGTATTGCTAGTACTGCTAGCATTGCTTGTTTTATTACTGTATTGCCGCAATATATTTCTGAAAAAATGTACACTGATTCCCATAGTGGTTGACCCCTCGACGCTGATGCAGGGTATTAATTATCTTGAGTCATTGATATTTCAGAGAACTCTGACTTTTCTTCAGTTACTATAGTTTAATCGAGGAAATCGACAATTAGTGAACAGATTAAAGTCTCACTTACACGAAGCGAAAGCGCGCTGTTTGCAAAGCAAGTCAACAAACAATTCCATCGCCCGTTACGCGAACTTAGAAATTGTTATTCGAAGTCAACAAATTAGCAGTCACGATATTCGAAATGTTGATCACTATAACTGACCTACCCTAGCCCTCGTACTTTGTTTACGTCAACAGAACGTTGCTTATGGCCCGTCGTAACCTTCAAACCCTTCAATCCCCTTCGAGTATCCCCTTCACCCATTCCTGTATTCCATAGAGTGAAATCGTTATATCCATGCCATTTCGCTTCAGTCAATCCGAGGTGGTATACTCTATGACGACCTGTGACGGGCGGGTCGAGGCACAATGAAAATGACATGATAGATTGATCGCGAATTGATGTTACCGAGATTTTCAAACAAATTGGAAATAGTTATAGATTTTCTGTTGAGTCTATGTTGGAAGTTCAGATTTTCTATTCGAAATTCAGATTTCTACATCCAGATTCTTTATCTCAATAGAGATATATCGGAGTATCATATCAATTTGAGTCGTAGATCGAATTGGAAATATATAAACGCATTTTTTAAATTTAGCTTGAATTAAAAAAAAACGTTACCAACAAGGCTCTCGTAAATGTAGTGAACAATTAATTATATTTTGCACAATTATTATTTTAATAATTTGAGCGATTTTTAATATATTTTTGCTTCAACACACGAATCCAAAATAAAAAATCATATCGATACGAAACAAAATATATTTTAAAGCTAAAAATTGGTATTTTCATGACATTAACTAGTAGGAAACTAGTTAATGTACTAGTAGGAAATTTTTAAAAAATTTAATATATACCGTTACGACGTCAAAAATCTTCAAAATCGTTTTTTACCTCTTTGATGCCATTTTTCTTAAAATTGTGACAGAATAACCAAAGGAGAATGTTAAAAAGTTGCTGATTTCTGCTCAAAAAGGTGTAAGTGAAAGTAAAAGGTGTTTTTTTTTTATAGATTTTGACCTTTTGGATATGATCAAATTATTAAAAAGTTCGTAGCATTTGGGGAACACTTCAAAACTTAAGCACGAATGGTGTATTCATCTAAATTTCAATATTCTTGCTTAATTTTCGAGGTGTTCTCTGAACACCATGAACTTTCTAATAATTTTATCACTCGTACTCAGGAAGTAAAAATCTACAAAAAATATTATTTTTTATCTTTACGCAAAAATCTGCTCTTTTTCGGAGGATGTTAAAAAAGAGCTAATTTTTGTTCAAAAAGTATTATTAAAAAGTTCGTAGCATTTGGGGAACACTTCAAAACTTAAGCACGAATGGTGTATTCATCTAAATTTCAATATTCTTGCTTAATTTTCGAGGTGTTCTCTGAACACCATGAACTTTCTAATAATTTTATCACTCGTACTCAGGAAGTAAAAATCTACAAAAAATATTATTTTTTATCTTTACGCAAAAATCTGCTCTTTTTCGGAGGATGTTAAAAAAGAGCTAATTTTTGTTCAAAAAGATATAAGTAAAAGAAATAGTGTTTTTTGTAAATTTTGACTATTTTGGATACGATAGTCTTTCTGACCCCTTTTTAACATCCTTTAGAAAATGAATTCGTGTTCAGCATCTAAAAATCTATAAGAAACCGTAAAGTTCGTTCAAACAATGATTCAAAAGAGAAAATTCGCAGGTTAGTATAGCTATTAATGGAAATTACGAATAATAATTTGAATATGCGTTCAACGCCCAGCTTTTCTTGGAAAATCAATTGAAACTTAATCGAATCTATGATTAATAGATTGCCTCTCGAAATTCTCAGTTATTTGTGTTCGCCCGTGCAATGTTATATTCTTCGGTTAAAGCTCACAGAGTTTCGCTCACACAAAATATTCATTTAATTTCAAGAATCTAATTCAGAACTCATAAAAAATTTCATGAAAAATTAGATTAAAATTAACGCCAAAAAACAGCGTTATCGAATTTTTGTTCTAAGATCATTTTTATGGTTATAAAAGATAAGGATAAAATTTAATATTATCAATTTGCAAACAATAAATTGCATGTTTTAACGTATAATTATATACGTTAAAAATGTATTTTTTCTTACTATTTCCTTTTTAGTATAAAAGATTTTGTCTATTGAAATAAGTGAGTCAATCAAATAACAGATGTGTGTGACGAAAAAGTAAAACTGATACAAAATACTATATAATGATATTAAACAGATCATCATTTTTTTCACTTTTTCGTAAATGTCAATCTATTCCATTTTCTTCTTACATGATAAAAATAATATATCCATTATATCGGGCTTTTAATATTCCCTCTTTTTTTTATTCGTTCCATCTTGATCGTCGATCGTTCCAAATCGATAGGCAAAGAATCCTAAATTGCGAATAATTAATCTTTAAAAGGCAGGTTTTTTCCTTAAGTAAAAAATGAAAATAAAAATTTCACTGTAGGAAAAAATATATGTATATGTTTAATCTTAAAAAGATAAACATATTTTAAAAAAAGAGAACACATCTATATTCAACGTATGAAATTTAATTTAAATCATTTTTAAAATAATTTTCATATATATAATATATATATATATATGAAAATTATTTATATTTTGTTGAAATAAATAAATAATAAAACAATATATATTTATATATTTATTATATACATATATGTATATAATAAATATATAAATACATTTTTATTTCAACAAAATATATATCTAGAAATAAAGTAAAATTCAATGTAATGCAAATACATTTACTATATAAAAATTAACATTTTTCTTAAAATATCTCTCTCTCTCTCTCTCTCTCTCTCTCTCTCTCTCTCTTCTTAAAATATAGATTTTTTTTAAATCAACACAAAAAATCTGCGGCGGCGTCTTCACCTAATCGAAGTAACTTATGATTCTTTTAATATATAATCGAATGCAAAATATGACATCGATTTCCAGGCGTTATATGTCTCGCGGCCTTCTAAAAGTTATTAAAAAATAAAGCGTAAGAAGCAAATAGCCCTTGCGAACATATCGCACTCCCTCAAGAAGAATAACACAAGTCAAAATTTTTCGAATTTTGAATTATGTGCCGAATATGTTTAAAAAAAAATACATTGATTTTTAATCAAGAAAAGTGATACAAGTCGAATTAAAATAATTCTAAAAAAAAGAAAAAAATTATAAATTAAAAGTTTTTAGAGATAATCGAATAGTATAACAAAATTAATATCTACACTATATATTTCTTTTAGAGAACTGAAACAAGCAATTTGTGATTAACTTTAAGTTAACACATTTAATACCCGTAATAAATAATTAATTTTAAAATACACAATTTTCTTTCCTCTTTTCTGAACAATTTTATAAATACTTTTGACTTGGTCACTTTTCGTTCTTTACAAAATTCAATTTAATACTGAAAATTATTTATTTTGAGTGTTAAATTAAAAGTATTAAACAAGAGTGCTTTTAATACCGAAAAAAGTAATTAATTATTATTTTCTATTAAATTATTACAAGGCAGGTATGTGATAAATCTGCGTTAATATACGGACTTGTCATCGAATATATACCTATTTATTATTCTCGTTAAAAGAAATCTCTATTTTTATGTTTCAACCCCTGACGCAACGCTAATGGTTCGAATACTCGAGAAAGTATACGAGAACTTCAGACTGATTAACCACCCTTTTGCACCTTCCGTTTAGAAACTTTATCCAGGTGCACCCAGGTATCATTTTATCCTTGTTTAATATTCGGTGTGAGCAAGGATAAAATAATATTGAATTTTCCTGAATGCACCCCTAGTTGCGAAATCATGAGTAACGGTTATGAACAAGCAGAAATCTTTTTCTAGATAAATGTAACGCGAGAGATTCGAAATAATCGATATGAACTACCGTGTCTAACTTCGTTTCGTACTTTCAACAATTTCGATCGCGGAGTTTCGGTTTGATGATGTTTCAAGAAAATTTCTCAGTTTCACGCATCTCTGACTATTCAAAATTTTCAATTCGCACGAAGTCATGCAATCTGGAGATTTCGATAATCGAGAGACAAGCTGTACGATACGTTTTAAAATTAAAAAAACAAAACGATTCGCTTTCATCGCTCATCTCGAGATTCGCGCGAATTCATTTCCGACGTTTTACTCCGGAGTGACAGACAACGGCGACTCGGATCGTTTAGCGCTTCGAAAACGCTCGGGACGCCGTACACTTGCTGTCGATAACGACGACGGGGTCGTTTGAATAAATGATTGTCCGTCGCGGCAATACGACGCGATGTTGCGCTTTATACTTACGAGGCCGTGTTCGCACGGTGCTCGTAAAGATGCGCGATCGCGATCATGACGCACGTACGTTTACGCGCGTGACAGGTTGCGTGAGAGAGGGTGGGAGAGGGAGAAAGAGAGAAAGAAAGGCGAGAGAAGTTAGCGCGAGTACCACGCGCGAACGACGAAAAAAAAAAGCAACCTCTTGTCGAGGCGACTCACCAGATACGTAGGCAGTGACGTGAAAACAGCTGAGGTCCTACGGCCATACTGGCTCTGGCTCCGACGATACACGTTCCACGGAAGCGGCGAGCGCCGTGCACGCCGTGCGTCGCGACGCCACTCGGTTTGTCCGACTTCCCTGGCGCGGCGGTCTAACGCCTGCGATCGATTATCCGAAGTCTCTTGCACGCGCGAGACTCGGTCTGTTGTTTGTAACACCTGTCCTCTTGCCTTACGACTCCGTCGTTCCTCGTCAACTCTTCGTGACGAAAGTTGCTGCGAACGAACGGACCTGTCACGAGTCACGACGCTGTCCGCGCCCGCTCGCGCCTACGTTCAACTCGGAGTGACCAGCAGTGACCGCGGAGGACCTGCGCGTTCTTGCCCTGAATCCTCTCATTCTTTGTGGCGAGAGGATAAAGATCACAATCCCGCGCTGCCGCGCACACGCAGACGGCGCGGTCCGTGCTCTGTTTCGCTTCCTGGAAACTCGAATGAATCATAGCTGGTGATTCCCAAACATAACCTTGTTTCCTGGTAATTTGTCGGAAGTAATCTTTCCTAGATTCGTCTCCTCTCGTGGTCCATTTGTCTTTGAGATACATTACTGCTTTGTGTGAAATGATATCGTATTTACATCTGGAAATTTGAAATGCGCGAATAATGAAATTAAAAAGTTTTATTTAAATGATAAAATTGTTGATCAAAGGAGATTTTTTATTTAATTCTGTTGAATTTTATAAACAATAAAATTATAAACAATAAAATATTTTTAAATTGAATGCAAAAGAATAATTTACTTCAATAATAATATAATCATTGTTTATTTTTATTGTCATTTCATAAATACATGTTTTACAATTTACAAGTGTATTGTATTTATCTTGTTATTAATCAGTTTGTATGTGTGATAAATCATTAATTAATAATTCACATATATAAAATATTTTTCATAGTTTGAACTGCTTTGATGAAAAATTGATTTTGTATTAAAGCATTTGAAAAGGAAATCTTAACACTTTCCATTTATTTTCATATATAGGTACCTTTCGTTCTATTTTCTATCAAGTAAAAGTGAGATAAATTTTATATAATTCTTGAATATGTTAAATTTCTCTGTCAGCAATGTTCATAGATTCTGAATATAATTTTACAATTTAAAATAAATAAAACGTTAATAACTTTATTTTGAAAGTGCATATTTTAAGAGAATTATAGCAAGTAAAACGAACCGATTATGTATTTAATCATAAGTTGTTTCTTCAGTATTTTATATATTAAATCTTCCATTGATGATTATTATAGAAATAATTGTATAACTTGTCTACCAAAAGGTTGCCTACTTGCTTAGAGGTCTTTATAGTTTAACTTTCTTTTCATAGCAACTGAAAGGCAAAGAAAAAGTATAGAAAAAGTGATTTCTTGTTACTTTCTTTGGTGAGAAATATGTGGGCTGAGAGTCAAAAATCCATCTACTATAAATCTGATTTTATATCATGCATTTCCTTCATTTATCATTTTCAAGATACAAAATAGTTATATTCTATATTAAGGATAAGGAATATACTAATCTAGATATACTAATCTAAATAAATGTACTCTTTTACATTCATGTACTTTTCATACTTGTTTTACTTGTCACTCGATTGTGTCACTTCGAATACAGTGTAGAAAAGAAAAACCTATATGAAATCACAGGAAAATTACTGATTGTATTCCTGATGATATCATTCAATCCTAATAAAAGCATCACTTTAAACATTACCTTAATATCTAAAAAAAAAACAGACTTAAACGCTAAACGACTTTGTTGAGCCTTAACAACCAGTGGCGTTTTTGAAGCGTGCATTTACATCCTTCCAGTTAATAATGTCGAAGATTGCTTCCACATAAACGGGTCGTACATTCTTATATTGTATATAATAGGCGTGTTCCCACATGTCGATACCGAAGAGAGGAATGAGACCGGTAGTGGATTGCAGTGGATCTTGATTCGCACAAGTCGCTATCCTCAGCGAATTGATCTTTTGATCGTATCCGAGCCAACCCCAACCGGAGCCCTGAATTGCTATGGCAATCTGGGATAAGGATTTCTTCATTTCCTCCATACTGCCAAAGTCTTCGTTGATTTGATTCAAAAGGGCAGCTGAGCAAAAATATGCAATACATTATTCATCTGCACGAACTACAATTATTCAATTGTATGTATATATCTTCTGATTATATTATTGCATAAAATTGAAAAGTTTTATACCTAATCATCTCTCACATACATACATAAGTTCTTTTTTCCAAGAAAAGATATAATTATTGAAAATTATTCATATCTATTGATCAGTTATTGATTTTTTTTCTTTTCTTTTTATGTCTAAGAAATAAAAATTCTTCAATTTCTAAGTCTTTCTCCATTTATTAAAGTAATTTGCCCCTTATTTTAATTTTAGATGTTATGTGAGTTTGAAAATTTATAAAATCATTATATATTACAAAGTGACCTAATCACTAATGAAACCTCAATTTTTAATTGTGTAATTTTATTCTGACTTGACAAAAACTTTGTAAAAATAAAATTTTATAAGAATTTTTTTTAATTATCGAATAAATTGACTTAAACATTATTCAAGTACTTCTTTTACATTAATTGGAAAGTTATATTACCGTCTGGATTTCCACCATTGGGCGAAAGGTTGCACCAAAAGATTGAATGATTGATATGACCACCACCGTTGAACTTGATAGCTGGACCCAGGGCGATTTGTGTATTAACGTCGCCTTTTGCAATAGCCTCCTGCATTTTTTCTTCAGCGACGTTCAGATTGTTAACATAGGTTGCGTGATGTTTGGAATGGTGGAGCTCCATGATCTCACCGCATATGATGGGCTCCAGAGCCTTATAGTCATATGGCAAATTCGGAAGTGAATGCTTCGATCTCGCAAATACATCCTTGCTGCATTAGTTACAGAAGGGATTACGTTATTATACATATTATAAAATCAAAACAATATTATATATAGTATATACAATGGTACATGTTATAAATAAAAAATATTATATACATATAAATATAAAATAACAAATAGTAATAAGTAAAATAAACGTTTGCTGTTATTTCAAATTTCAAATTTTTGTTTAAATTTTTTTTGTTTAAAATTTCTATGTGTGTATAATTTTTTTATGATCTTTATCTAAATTTTTATTTATAGATATTAGAACATATATAATTTCAATTAAAACAGATATTACCGCTTAAAGTTTATAGAATTAAACGATTTTTTTCTAGATAACCAATTATAAAGAATTTATAATATAAAAAAACAGTCTACATATGCTAGATAACTCTCTCTCTCTCTCTCTCTATGCGGAAGTATCTTTTTTTATTAAAAAAAAAATTAGCGGGTGTATATTGTAAAATAACTTTTGGAAAATATTTCAGTAAAATTATCTATTTGTATTATTAAAAAATAAGCTATTCTCTTATTTTAAATTCTATATTTCTTTTGTGTTATTTTTCTTTGGAAAAAGAAATTGAGAATTCAAGAATATTTGAGAATTTAACTTGTATCACTTTTCCTAATTGGAGACCGATGTATTCATAATATAATTTGCATATAATACAAGATTCGGTAAATTTCACTTTTTGTGAGAGTTGCGATATGTTCGAAAAGAGTATTTGTTTACGCTTTATTTTGTAATCTTGAAGGAACGTCTCAAGATGTTACGTCTCGAAATCATTATTTTGCATGCATTTTTTGATTATATGTCAATTCCAGAATCTCATAAGTTTTTTAACAAATTGTGGAAAAATCTCAAGGAAGAAATCTAGAATTTAAAATTCAGGAACAGCTTATTTCTTTTGACAATTCGCCGATCAGCTGTGAACACGTTGCTGCCAGTCCTGCATCGAAACAAAAAGTACAGAAAGTGTACTTACACACATATGATTTTGTAAAAATTATTAAAAATTTATAGATTCATCAAACGATTCGAGCAAGAGTTCGATAACAATTGCTCGTTATATAGATATACACGAAAAATTGTTGCAAACATGTCGAGAAGTTGCGTGCTAGGTTAGAAATTACATAATGTGAAAACAGCGTCAAATCCAGGAGGCGATTTCCGTCATGCTTACATTGGTTTGGAGACCAGAATACGTCTTGCTGCGAACATAATTGGAGCGACACTGTTTTTAAGTAAACTGTTTTTCGGGAAGATGCGATTCGATTTTTTCCAGGATTTGCAAGGATTCTATTTACGGATCTTGTGGTTGCCTGTATGATTCTGCCGAGTTCTGTTTCTCCACGGTTCTACGTGGTTCTACACTGTTCTGCACCACCACTACTACTCCTCAAGTCCTCTCATGCCACTACCATCGGAAAATACTAATATATACTACAATACACCACAAATGAACTTACTCAACTATTCGCCGAATGCTGCGATATCGGCGAGAGTGGAAATTCGTGTAGAATCGTGTATTGATAGTTTTGTGGTAAAGTGCCATTTCTAAACGGAGTTAAACATATATCTGTAAAAACTTTTTTTATAGCTGAACTATAATGTTAAGATAAAATCGGTATATATTTGAAGTTTAAAAATAATGAGATAGGACAGCAACAAAGAATAGGCTCAAAAATGTATATCGATGTTTAATTTCAAATCGATAGATCGAACCGGCAAAAATATTCATTCTCTTTAAAATTGAATTTTTTCATGTGCAATAAATTATATTCTAAATGTGTTAAATTTGACATTAGGATTTATCTATTTATTTTTTAATTCTCTCGTTTGGGAATTGTTTTTGAATTTTCTATTTTTTCAATGTATATATTTATTACGCAATCATATAATTAAATGCAAAGTATGGAATGGAAAGAAATTAACATATTTTCAATCTGAATAAGGAATCCTTTAATAATCATGTTTTGCAGTTGAAGATTCACAATTCATGTTAGCATACTTTTAGTGATAAGATTAGTGTAAACTAACACGCGGACGTTCTACATCGCGTAAGCAAAATTGTATTCTTATCGAAATATAAAGTTATTTCTAATCGTTCTTAATTATTTGAAGAAAAGAAGACACCATGCTTTAATTGCAAAATGTGCGTAAGAAAAAGCACTTTATTCTTTATCGCTCGTATCTCAGAAATTATTAGTATCTTCTATACAAGAATAATAATGGCACTATATATACAGAAAATTTGGGATAGAATATCATGCGTTTTACCTTATAACATTTTTCTTTTTTTAATGCAAATTTATATTTTTGATATCCACCGTTCCTTTCCTTATAGCATGAACTACAAATAAAATTGAAAGCAAAAATTTTTTTACGGAGACGATATAAAACAAATTTGCATATATAGATAATATAAAATATATCAAACACTATACAAATTTCAGTTTAGTTTAGGAAAATTAAAGATGTGAGTTTAATGTATCAGTCTGTGAGATCAATCCATATGCATTACTAAGACTAATATTGTATATTTTGTCACAGATGCTTTATATGTTTTCCAATTATTCGGTAAAAGCAAAATAAAATCGCGGTCGATGCCTCATATTGCACAAAAATACATATGTACATCGAACCGTTACATATGTACATAATCATGTGAAAATCTCACAGTTCGCTTTCTATGCCTGAAAATATTAAAATTTACTTGATTTATCTACGTAACATGGTCAGGCGTTTTTGATTAATTCTTGACAATATCTTTCGAATTATCCTTCTTTTACTGATGAACCAAAGCTCTTGCTGATTTTTACATAGTTTTAATACAATAAATTTACAAAATACAAACAAAATTCGATTGTTCTGAGTTTTCCTTACAGCATATTCGGCTGTAATAAGTTATATTAATCTATTCAGATTTTTCGTCTGATATATCTTTGTAATGTAATACGCAACTTGGTCGTTTGCAAGTAACTTGACGTAAACGAACTTTATATCGATCTAATGGTATAAGAGTATTTACAGGCTTGTCATTTTAGAGACCAATGTGAATATTTATCCTTTGCAGTTTATCACGAATACAGGTACTGAAATTACGTTTCTTTATGGCTAATTATTTTTTTTATTCGAACAATATCTTGTAAATAAGCAACCGGTGTTGCTTTAGATGAAAAATTTTGTACATAGTGGATGTCAAATCATATATCGCGAATTTCGACCACACGTGTGGTTAATGTTGTCCAAAATCAACCTAAAACAATATTCATTCGGGATCACTCTGCAGAGTCTCGCCATTAGTTAAAACTAGCGCATCATCATCAGCTTCGTTATAATCGAGAGAAAGAATGCTTTCCCTTCGTTTCTTCTTGTGCGTCCTTTCATCATCACTACTGGCTGCACTTTTCTCCCTCTTTATCCTGTCCCTACCCCGTGTTGTTCGTGTTGTCACCTCCTCCCCGTTCGATTTACCACTATTCCTACTGTGATTTTTATTTCTTAATATTCGTTTGTTCCGATTTTCCTCCTGCTCTTCTTCCCTATCACTAAGTTCCTCGTTCTCAACCTTAATAATTAACGCCGCGGAATCGCTGGAACTCTCGTCATTGTGATCGGCTTGATTAAGTTTTCTCTCCGCACGTTCTGTTCTTTCGACACTGGTAAGCTCACTCTGGGGCGACGCTAACGGTGGAGTCCTCACACCTTTGCACATATCACTGTCCTCCATCGGTTTCGGAGGTTTCGTATCTGGTACTGTAGTTTCTTCCTGTTCTTCTTTCTTAATTGGCGGCGTATGGGGCGATAAACCATTAGATAAATTATTCTCGTTTGTATTTGCCTTTAATGCTGCATTCTCCTGTTGCAGTAGCGTGACAGACTCTCGTGCCTTGCGCAGTTCTTGTTGCAAAAAGTAAATAGTGCTCTGCATACCCTCTACGTCTTCATCTAAATCCTGCAGAAATTCATCTAATTCTGTAAAAGACAAATTAAACGAAAATGCATTAGTCATATTTGAAATATTTTGATCACAGATTCGATTTTAATTGTAATAATTATAATAATTACTTGGTAAAAGTTAATAACAATTGTAAATCAATGAATAACTAATATGATACCTGATTGTGACTTTTTCACTTCCTCACTAAAACTCTTTTGCAGAGCAAGTTCGCCTTCCAATTTAGCAATACGTCCACTGGCAATCATACGACCAAGTTCTTCATTTTCTTGATACAACAATCTACACTTTGCCATTAATCTTTTCCCCGTATTACTGTAAATAAAATATTTAATTTAATGAAAACACTTGTGTCGCGTGCGATGTCTTTTCTTTAATGTATAAAGTTTTTCTGACCTATCCGGAGTGAATTTCCATGCGCTTAGTTCATTCTGCGTATCTTCTAATTTGCCCTTGGTCGTTATTAACTCTTGCCTTAATTTCTGTATTAATATATTAATAGCCGGATCTAACAGAGCGGACCTTAATGCAGCTGTGGACGGAGCTTGAGTGGCTTTCATTTCAGTTATTTGATTCTAATAATGAAAAAAATAAAATCCTTTTTATAGAAGATCATATAGAAATAAATTTTGCAAGATAAATTGTACTGTAAAGAATTTCGATATATCTGAGAATAATTACATACAATATACTCTTGTAATTCCTGCTCTTTAGAGGCAAGCCTCCTCACTAAGATCTTCTCCCTGTGAGATGCCTCTATATATTGTTGTCTGTATTTGTTTTCGGATTCTCTCAATGAAGCTAGTTCACCTATAAAGGAATAATCTATAAATTTTTCTACTTCTAGAACTTTAACATTCAATGGAATCTATGTGTTTCTTAAAATTGCAGTAGTTATTACATATATGTTTGTGATGTATGTATATATTCATATTTTACAAGAATATTTCTTGTAAAATAACATAACATAATTCTTGACCATTAAAACAATTACAGTGAAATAATGGAATATGTATATTTCATATAGGAGATGTAATACATACACACACACACACACGCGCGCGCGCATATATTAGTTCTCTATTTTAAGCCTGCAAGTTGATTTTGTTTTTTCTTTCAATATCTAGCCAGCGATTGTATTTTATATTGTCTTAATATTTTCAAAATTTTTTTTAAAGATACTTTATATAAATATAATTTTTGATACTTGAATTATTAAAAATGTAAATATAAATATCCAATATATTCTGAAATTAAGTAATATTTTATATTATTTACTTATATTGTATGTAAGGATTTCAAATTATTTTTACGAAATAAATTAATTAGATTAAAAAAAATTCTTTAATAATTTTTTGTGAACAGCTATATCTCTCTATATAAATATATTTCCACGAAAATATAAATATTTTTTTCTTTTTAGTAGTATTCTTTTCAAGATTATTATTAATGAATAAAATTTATTATTTTGAAGAAATGTAAAAATATATACTTTATTCTATTACAAATTTTTTATAATATATTTATAACGAAATATCAAGAACTTTTTTCTGCAACTGTAAATAATTTTCTCTGGAACACTTATATAATTAATTTAATTAAGAATAAAAATTTATGAATCATAATATTGGATATTGAATATTTGAAACATCAGACTATATAATTTTATAAAATTTGTTGTATAATTTTTATATATATTATACAATAGAGTTTTTGATGGAACTAAGCATACTGGAAAAATTAATATTTATGACTTTTACCTAAGTGCGCATAAATAAACAATATACTTTTATAAGTACGTGACTATGACTGCCTGACAACTGACATTGTTAATTAGCGCATACTTTGATTTTTGGAGTCGTTGCGACGTGCCATTTGTGACTCTCTGTACTTCCAAGACCAAGAGTGGACGTTACTTTTCTTCTGTATGAATCAAGCATGTACTTGTTGCAGGCACAGATGTTGGCGTAACGAGACGCTGGCCGGGCTTAACCCACAGGTATGTACTTTTGAAATTCGTATCTGATACCAGGACATTATGGTGCAGGTATAAATGCATGCACAAGTTGCATTCATAGTAAGAATATGTAGGACAATTGATTTAGGAATACAGTTAATTGCATTATCTCTAACTGGAAAAAAATTAAGGATAAGATAATAATTAAGGATACGTAGATCAAGGGAAGGGAGACAGATGGGATTGAGTTATGTTCCAATTGATAACGACGAATGTGATTGCGTACTTCACCGAGATATAAATTTCACGCACCCCAGGTGCAGTATTTTGTAGGCCAAATGGGGTGACACGGATCCACTCTTATTATTCCTTTGAGCCGTAAAATCAGCGCCATCATATAAACGCTGCTTTTCATCTCATCCTCGTTAACTAGAACTCGATATTTCGAATTACACGCACGGCACACACTCTCCTGCATTTTTTTGGCAGTATAATTATTACACTGCAGAGATCAACGCGATACACTGCACAGGGCACTTGTGAAATGACATTTTGAGCAATGCTGTGTCTTCCACAACATCGATGGCAGACACGGGTTTTTTTTTGCAGAGAAACCTTATTGACGCTTCTTGACACACATAAGCACTTGTTAGCTCAGCCATTTTCACTTTTACTCGCTAATCATGGCTTTTTCATGGCTGACAATATAATTGCTCGCAAGAAAATTTTGATTAAACGTATCCCTTTTTGTACGTCATATATGTGGCTGTCACTCCACCCGTGCTCACAATTACATTAAGAATTATCGCCTTACATCACGATACATATGAATCTTTAATTACCCGCACTATACACATCACAAATGCAGTTTTGAAAATTAATATAAATATAATCACCATATTATATATGAAGCGCAACATTATCTCAATTTCATATTTAATTTCTCTAGTACTTTTGTGCAGATACATTAAACTAATCTGATTGCAAGATGTATTAGGCTCTATCATAGAGCAATAAGTAGTTTCCTATGTTTATACCTGGAGTACTTATTTATTAAAGCTTTCTCGTTACCTTAAGCCTAATAAACAACTTAATGACAATATCCTAAACACTGATCTAATGAACCCTATGCTTAGCGTCTCTACGAGAGTCTTGTTTCTTACAAAATATCGTTGTATCCTGGCATTCGTTAATTCGCTTAAGATATGTGGTGAGTGAGGTGGCCTCACTCGTGTGATCTCAGTACCTTCCTGAGCTGCCGACTGGGCTTCTAGACACTCCACATACAAGTCCTGTTCATGCCATTTGGCTGCTAGTTCGTCCTTTGTCAAGCTGTCCAATTGTTGCTGAGTTAGCTTCACGCGTCTTGGTTGCCTAGGCGAGTGCGGGCTACTGGGCTTCCCACCATTGCTGCTGCCCTGAGGACTCCTTGGCGAGGATGGTCCTGCCGACTTGACCTCGCTGCACTCATCTGCCATTTCCACCGCTAATTCGCAGTTGGATGTTAAAATGTAGAAGAGGCCTTTATGCAAAATCTTCTATTCATTAATGCTATGATGTCAACGAATCGCGTCACTGATTGAGTACTATGATTGATATTACAAGACAACCATCTGAAACAGACAAATATAGCACAAGTATATAGTATTAAAAATAATGAAATCATAAGCTGTCTTATAACTGCAATTTTGTAGACTGTTATTCATAGTCGATTCTTATTTTAAAATTTTAATATTAATTAATATAATCACTATATCATCTATGAAGTATAACATTATCTCAATTTCATATTTGATCCCTCTAGTACTTTTGTGCAGATACATTGAAATATAATCTGACAGCACTAAGTTCTCTCATAGAGCAATTGTTTCTTATGTTCATACTTGGAGTACTTATTTATTAAAGCTCTCTCTTTAAGTAATGTCTTAAAATGCTAATATAACTCTTGTGATTAGTTTAAGACATTTTAAAAGTCTGTTCCTTTTAGCTGAACTTCTTGCACGATTCGTATTTCTTCCTTTTCTTTTCATTTTGGAGGAAAAAAAGAGAAAAGATGAACAGTGAAAGTTCATCTAAAAAGAATAGACATTAAAATGTACTTAAGACGGACTAAAATATAAGAACCGATTATGAATATTGGCTGTAAAACTGCAATAATGCGACACAAATAACTTCCATTGGGCAAATTAATTTGTTGACTGCTCTATTTCGCAATACTTGGAGGATAACTCTGTAAAATTAAATGGAGCATTGTAAGGCCATCGATTTTAAAACATGATCTTATCGGTCACATCTGATTAACCTATAGATAAGTCGGTTAAGCACTCGTCTGCTACAAGAGTAAGATTATCCATTTGCTGCATATCTCTGCAGTTAAATTGAACTTTCGTGAAAACTAGAGATGCGAGGTATCTACTCTCTTCTCCTCAATTTGATTACACTACGTGAGAAATATACTGAACCTTATTGGAAAATATCAGACTGAGATTGATAGATACGCGTGGACATCCATTAAGCGTTACGCGTTAAAGATGACGCCGTTGTAATGAAGTATGATCACGTGAAATTCCGTACGGGGAACAGTACTGAAAGACGTCGTCGGAATCCGCCGTTGCGACAATGAAGAAAGCGGAATGCATTTATCTGCGGTCAAAAGACAGCCGTGACGCCATTACGTCGACATGTCCGCCGCGAAGGAGCAGCAGCTTGCGTTACGTCTAAGCACTCGTTTCTTTTCTTTTTCACTTGTGCCGTCCTCTCCGTTTGTTCTTTTTTCCACCTTCCAGGGAAACGGCTGTAATATGCCGTAATCGCGCGGAACTCGGGCAATTCGAAGCCAACTTCACCGCGATCGATTGCCACGCGGTTTCGCGGATAATGCCGCGCACGTTAACACACATTTTTCTCTATTTCTTTCTTTTTCTCCCATTCTCACAAAATCTTGATCGACTACCTACCGCATATTAGGACGGCAAAGATCCCATTATTGTGAAGAAGGCCGGGTCGGATATCAGGAGAGAGACGAGACGAATAACATCGCGCACCCGTGGAAAAAGCGCCAAATGGGTCCTTCGCGTGCGGCGAATTTCACTCCGCGATCGATCAATCCGAACGGAGCTGGGTACCAAGCGAGCGACGAGGAAAGCGTGCACGATTAAACACTTAACTATTTTTTTTTTTTTTGACGAAGTAAGCGTATACGTAACACCGTACGTAGAAACTTGGAAACGCGATAAACCTCGCCGCGGTCAAGAACGTTGCGACTAATCATGAATGACAATCACCCCTACAGATCGCGAGAGGAGGGAATCGGAATAGCTGAACGGGAGTGTGTCAGCGCATGCTCCAATCATCATCGACCTACGACGAATGTAAACCAGCGAATGACGCGAATGTCTCGCAGCAGTGTTGCCAGGCTAATCAAAAGATTTGTTCCTAATGAGGAATTTGCTCCTTTACGTTTTAAAATCTCTAACAGCTATTCGACACTATGATTTTATCGTCAGTGAATACATCCTTTTACCAATCACCACCAATCACGTAATTATATAACGTAGTTCCCAAATCGAAAATAAATGTACTGGCGCTAGCGTACGGACGATTTTGACGAAAAACGCCAGGATGACTGCTCAGGCTGCTCTGAGGTTTCTGCAGTAATAATTGGACTCTGAATTGGATTTCATCTCTGATTGTATCTGTTGCATGATTCTCAATAAAATTAGTATAGAAATTAATATTTGATCACGATAAAAGTCACAATGAAACGATCAGGTATGAGCATTAAAACCGTCTTTTATTGTTTGATTTTTTGTTTTTTTTTCTCGTTTATATGATCAAATAAATTATAGTTAGTAGGTTAACTCACGTGTATATCTTAGTAAACAAAAGAATGGATTGAAAATTCGCTCGGTTGGAGCAGACATATGTTTGCTTTGGCTGAGTGGATATTTTTGAAAAGTGTGGCTGGCTTTAAACGTGCGTTTCATCATACATTAAAAGTTTCTACACATTTTATCTGAATCCCATCGGTTTCAACTCGTTTATGGCTAGATTACGGCCACGCGACTGAGATGGCAAATGCCAATTAAAGAGAAGAAAGGAAGAAAAAGAGAATGTGAATTGAAATGGCTCGAAATGGATTTAGATTTTCAGAAATATGCATTCACGAACATTAAAATGAATTCTTCTCAATCTGAATGCATTTTTATTCATTTATACGAATTGAACGAGCACATTTCTATCTAAAAATATAATGCTTTTTGTCTCGTGTATACTTCTCAGTTCAAAATTCTGAATAGGAAATGCAGTTTTTTCAATCCAATTGAATCCAATTTAGTCTGAATCTAATTTAGTCTAATTGAATAAAAAAAGTTTTTGTTATTTAAAATACACATATGGATAGATAAAATTTCAATCTATTTTAATCCATTCTTGTTTACTGGATAGAAGGTACATTTAAGAAAATTGCGTAAAAATGCAATGAATTCATAAAAAATTATTTACATATAATTTAATATTGAAAAGATGCATAATTATTTTTGTTTTAAATAATTTTCAAATCTAGAAAATGTAGCTTAAAATCTTACACGTATTATAAAATTAAAATAAACATAATTACTTATATTTATACCATTTCTCAGTTATTATCTTAGTTATTTATACTTAATTATTTATATTTCTAGTGGATAAAAAGTACTATGGAAAGACACCAATTGGTAAGAGACACTCTGAAAAGGTGCCAGTTAAAAAAGAAATATTAATGAAACATTCTAGAGGTCCTGGACTTGAGTTAAATAGAAAGGCGAGTATAATAAAAAACAAAATACTAAAAAAGAAATTAAAGCAGAAAGAGCAAGCTATAGAAGAACAGATAGAAGCTTCTGCTCGGACAGAACTATTATTGACAGAGGAGCATGGCTACTTGGAAGCAGAACCTGGAGAAGTTACTACTCAGTATCGACAGAAACAAATAGCAGAGAATGTGGACATAACGAGCGCGGCTAAACGTTTCAAACTGGATTTGCAATTTGGCCCATACTGCTTTAGATATACCAGAAATGGTAGACACTTGCTCTTGGGTGGGAAACAAGGTCATGTGGCAGCTTTCGACTGGGTGACGAAGAAGCTGGCCTGTGAAATAAATGTGATGGAATCTGTGCATGATGTTGCATGGCTACATCTGGAAACTATGTTTGCAGTAGCGCAAAAAGACTGGGTTTATGTATATGATAATCAGGGAATAGAATTACATTGCTTGAAAAGAATGAATGGTGTAACAAGATTAGAATTTTTGCCATATCATTTTTTACTTGCCAGTGGATCGAAGGATGGTCACATGGCTTGGTTGGATATTTCTATAGGCAAGCTAATTGCTCGTTATAATTCTAATTTGGGCAGAATATCTGTGAGTTTTGTAAAAGATTGCGTTTATTTTTTATTGTCTATGTTCTATGCATCTTGGATATTGCTTACTGACAATCATTAATTTATGACAGGTGATGACACAAAATCCAAGTAATGCAGTGCTATGTGTGGGTAACTCGAAAGGAATAGTATCTATGTGGTCTCCAAACTCTCATAAACCATTGGCAAAAATGCTTTGCCATCATCAGTCAGTTATGACTTGCACTGTTCATCCATATGGGACTTACATGGCAACTAGCTCTCTAGATAAATCTGTGAAGATATGGGATATTAGGCAGTTAACAGGACCAGTGAGTCACTTGTACCTACGTTCACCCGCTCATCGTATGTCTTACAGTCAGCGCGGTTTGCTTGCACTTGGAATGGGGAATGTAGTTGAAGTTTATAGGTAATTTATTGATAAGTATTACAACAACTCTGAGGAGTTTTTATCATCTGTATTTATTTTTATATTAGAGAAACTTTTGGTGACTTCAAGCCATATTTGCGACATAGAACTGCTCGCAATGTGAACTGTGTAAGGTTTTGTCCCTATGAAGATTTCTTGGGAATTTCAACAGCTAATGAATTTTCGTCACTTTTGGTGCCAGGAAGTGCGGAAGCAAATTACGATGCGCATGAAGTTAATCCATTCCAGACTAAAATTCAAAGACGAGAGACGGAAGTGAAAGCACTTTTAGAAAAAATACAACCTGAATTAATTACGCTAGATTCGACTGAAATACTTGAAGTTGATGTACCTACGTATAAAGAAAAAGTGGAAGCAAAGAAAAAACTTTTGGTAAATAAGACGAAAATATTTTAAATTCAGATTATTTTATATGATTATGGCATTCGACATTTTTAACAATATTTTTTTTAGTATATTAAGCCAAAACCGATAAATTTTGAATCTCGACGAACAAAAGCTAAGGGAAAAGGTGGCACTGCAAAAATAATAAAAACTAAAAAAATATTGAAAGACTTAAATCGTCGGGTAAGCATTTTGCATATTCTAAATTAATTATTTTTGATACTTATAAATTGGACGTTAAATGATATAAATTGTTATTTTTAGGAAATGATTGAAGCGCTTCGTGAAGAACAGAAAGAAACAGTAACAAAAAAAACAGAGAATCAAAATAAAGATTATGGTGTATTAAATAGATTTGTTTCGAAAAAATAGAATAATATAATTATAGGATTCATAATTGTGTGTATATGTAATTATTATATATTTTAAATTATACATTTTAATATTTATAAAAGTTACAACAAATAACGAGATATTCATATTTTTTAAAAATAAAATTTAACATCAGATTCTCGTTAAAGAATTATTAAAAGAAGTTAGGGCCACTTTTAACCAACTCCGATTAACTTAATCGGCCGATTAGTCCATTGGAATTGACCAATCGCATTTGTCATTTTGTTTGACGACGATTGGTCAATTCCAATGGATTAATCGGTCGATTATGTTAATCGGAGTTGGTAAAACTGGCCCTTAGTGAGATAAATTTTAAAATATTTTATATAGAAACTTTCTATATTGAGAATAACAAATCAATTTTTTTCTTTTTTTTTCATAAACAATTGAATTAATAAAAGGAATTGAGAAAGATATATTTCCTGAAATTAAATAGTACTTTTCGATATTAGATATTATGTTGAGATTAAACAACTCAAATGAAGATCTTATCGATTACATTTAAATTGGACCTGAATATGTAAAATGTTATCATCGGTAATATTCAAAGCTATAATAGAAAATAACGAATGAGATATCCACACGTAGTGTATAATTCAAAGATATTTATGTATGACTCAGAAATCAACATCGAGAACATAAGTAGTAACATCAGATTGACATTGTACATTTAAGATAGCAGATATTCAGTTTACTTTGACTAACTTGATTATTAAGATGTAAAACTTATCTAGATGTTTGCCGTCGAAGAAGTGGGTGTCTAGGTATTCGCCGTCGAGGAAATGGGTGTCTAGGTGATCGCCGTCGAGGAAGTGGGTGTCTACATGTTCGTCGTCGAGGAAGTTGGTGTCTAGATGTTCGCTGTCGAGAAAATGAGTGTCTAGGTGTTCGCCGTTGAGGAAGTGGGTGTCTAGGTGTTGTCTACATGTTCGCTGTCGAGGAAATGAGTGTCTAGGTATTCGCCATCGAGAAAGTGGGTGTTGTCTACATGTTCGCCGTCGAGAAAGTGGGTTTCTAGGTGTTCGCCGTCGAGGAAGTTCGTGTCTAGATGTTCGCCGTCGAAGATGTGGGTGTAGTGGGTTTCTAGGTGTTCGCCGTCGAGGTCTAGGTGTTCACCATCGAGGAAGTGGGTGTCTAGGTATTCGCCGTCAAGGAATTAGGTGTCTAAGTGTTGTCTACATGTTCGCTGTCAAGAAAGTGGATATCTAGGTGTTCGCTATCGGGGAAATAAGTGTCTAGGTGTTCGCCGTCGAGGAAGTGGGTGTTGTCTACATGTTCGCCGTCGAGAAAGTTGGTGTCTAGACGTTCGCCGTCGAGGAAACCAAGTAATAATTGTTTCAATTAGCCTTCAATTACATAAAAATTATTACGTTCCTATTTCGATCCAAGTAATCATATCACAAAATTTTTTAATTAATTCTAGTGAAGTACGTATGATCCATATAAAAGATTTGATATCAATTTGATATCAACAACTGGCGACAAGTTAAATTCTGCTAATGCAATGTTAATTTATTATGGGAGTGGTGGTGGGATTTTTTAATTGAGTGTAATAGTAATTTTAATTGTATACAAACTTACCTTTTTAAAAAAAAGGTAAAAAAAGCCCATTTGGGGCGGTTACACCAACGTCAATTATTTAATCGGCCGTGGAACTGATGACTAATTGCGTTTACTGTTTAATCTAATGATATATGTATCATCTGTATAAAAGATTTGATATCAACAATTGTGGCGCCAAGTTAAATTTTGTTAATTTAATTAAATTTATCAAAATTTTATGTATTATTCGTAAAAAAGATTTGATAGCCAAATTAAATAATGAATATTAATCTAATATGTATTATTCGTACAAACGATTTGATATCAACAATTGTGGCGCCAAGTTAAATTCTATTACAAAATAAAAAGTAAAACCTAAGTGATACTATCTTTATTATTTATTTAATCCAAATGGTACTATCTTTAATTTTTATACAATGAAACCTAAATATACGTATACTTATTGAAGAATCTTCCTATTCCAATCCAAATGGTTTAAATTCCTCTTAAATGAAATTATCATATCACAATTCATTCAAAGACATTTCCTCTTCCAACTAAAGTAGTAGTTATTTAATCACAATTCATTTAAAGATTTTATCTACCAACTATAAAGTAGTGATTATTTAATTCTCCTTCAAAACATTATACAAAACATCACAAAATTGCGTTACCTTGCTCGATTTAAGTGTTACCACAAAAAATTAAAGAATTAACCGTATAAAATGAAAAAAATTTAATTTAAATAGAAAAATTTTTCATGTAAAAACACTTGGCGCTGCTTCAACAACTCCGTTGTCAAATTTAGCAGTTACTAAATTCATTCAATTGAACAACTTGAATCAGTTCGATAGGAATTATCTCGATAGCTCGATAGGAATTATTTATTCTAACATTATAATTGATAATATAGGATGAATGCACCGTTTGTGGCCACTGTACCTATTTTGGCTATCTTCGCTGTTTATTAGGTTCTTCTAGTTTTGGTTGGCTTTAGTGCGTAGCAATCACAACACATGTGCGTCGCAATTATTTCTCTTGTTTAATAATGTGACAAGTAACCTCACATTTCTTCTTTCATATTATAAAAAAATTATTTTCTACAGAATACACTCAAGACACAGTCATCTTGTTAAAAAAGTTAAGAATTCCCGAAACGCGGTAAGTAGAATAATTTATCAATAATTACATATGACACAAGTATAGCAGACAATACTAGTAGTCATCAAGTAATTAGTAGTCAGCCTCGTAATGGTAATAGGTATATAGGTGGCCAAAAATGTTGTAAAATGGAATTTTTGCAACTATTCAATTTTTTCATTATATATTCGCTTTTTTCCTTAAAATTTTTTTGAATATTAAAAACTAAGACATTAAACAATGTATTTAAGTAAATAATATCTCCTTTTTATGTATTATTTAAAAAAAATTTCTTAAAGTTATATAAATGCTTAAGGTGGCCACAGACGATACATTCGCCCTATATAACTACTATTTTTGATGTTTCCGATGAAAAAGTAGTTGATATACTTTGTATTTCTTTTGTGAAGCTTTGAAAGTAAAATATAATAATTAGGTATTTACTGTGAAAAACGGAAAAAGATTTATTGAAATATATTTTAGCTGATTAAAGAATACGCGTTAAAAAATATTAAAATGTAAAAAGATCAAAATAAAAATTTAAAATAAATTGATCTCAAAACATTTACGATCAGGATCTGTTTCTATAGTAATATATTATTTTTAATTTATTTGAATTTTTAATAAATTTTCTTTACATAAAAAATGAATTTTCATTTTTTTTCGATTCATAGGAAATATACATATATCTACTGCCTGCTTGTTTTTGTCATCATTTCTAGAGATTAATCTTTGTAAGGAGTGAGTCAAAGCTGAGTAATTAAGTTTATCAAATAATAAGTAACTTGACTTCGACAAATGAGGTGCATCATTTATTGAAATTTTTGTATCTATTTTTTTATTGCATGTTCAATATTAATGTAATTATCCTGATACATATGTACAAAATAGATACGCAATCTATTTCACAATCTGTTTTGTATAAAATAATTTTCCAAAGAATCTCAGAAAAGTTTTTACATACATTCAATATGACTAGATTAATTTCGATCTCATACATATTGATCTATAATTAAATAACATTTTATATATACAGGGTGCCTCAAAAAAACGAATCGAAACACAATGGGGACGTAGATTGGATCAAGGGGAACAAAACAGTTTTGTACCATTTTGCAGTTGACGCAATATTTAACGAGATATTAACGTTTAAAGATAGGCGAATACAAGCGTCCGACCAGCCTACTGTTCATGTACGCGGCAGGACGGACTACCGTCCCCACCGATCGCATGACGCGCCGGCCGGGCGGCGGGCTGCGAGGTGCGGAGATGGCCTGGCCGGGGCGTCATGCGATCGGTGGGGACGGTAGACCGTCCTGCCGGCAGCAGTACATGAGCAGTAGGCTGGTCGGACGCTTGTATTCGCCTATCTTTAAACGTTAATATCTCGTTAAATATTGCGTCAACTGCAAAATGGTACAAAACTGTTTTGTTCCCCTTGATCCAATCTACGTCCCCATTGTGTTTCGATCCGTTTTTTTGAGACACCCTGTATATACGTACATACATGTATATTACATGTAATAAAAAGATTAATTTTATAATTCATCATCCGCAACAATACAATTTTTTCTTAAGAACTAATTTTACAGTTTTCATCATTAATTAAAATTGATGATTGATCACAGGCGTACGCAGTAAACTAATAAAGTATACATAAAAGTCTTTAAAGAAATGAATGTATACAGATACGTTATAAAAAATCCAAGAAAGATGTTGAATTATTGGTTGCTGCCTGCGTTAATAGTATCATCAATCAGCTGACTTTTTTTTTTTGGTAAGGCAGGGGAAATGCATTACGCATACCGCGGGGGAATGGGAATTCACCCCGCGGTTATGTGGGGCTCTCCCGACCTGACCAGGTCGGGCCTACCCACTAAAAC
>NW_017257592.1:5037-7019 GCF_001594055.1 Mycetomoellerius zeteki | reverse complement strand
GCGGCCCGGGTCTCCGCGTGGTCGCCCGGCCGCCATCGGTCTCCGGCCGCGGCGCGCGCGCGGACGATCGCCCACGCATCCCGCGGCTCGGTCTCTTTCGCCCTCTCTTTGCCGCTCGGTCTCCTCCTTCGCGAGCATTACTCGCTCACAGAAGAAGGAGACCGCACGCCACTTCTCCTCGCTCCCCAGCATCGCGCCAACGATGCCGGGGAGCGAGAGATCCTCCCCGATGACGGCGACGAGGTCACCGCGCTCCGCCTCCCAGGCGGGGCGTACCTCGAGGGTGTGCTGCGCAGTGTCCAAGTCGCCGTCGCAGTGGTGGCACTGCGCGTTACGCTCCCTTCCTATTCGACACAGGTACTCACCGAAGCACCCGTGCCCGGTGAGCACCTGTGTCAGCCTGTAGGTCAGGCTACCCCACCTTCTGCCGATCCACTCCGGCAGGCGAGGCCCTATGGCCTCGATGACCATCTTGGTCGCCATCCCCGGGTTCTCGCGCAGTCGGCGCGATCACTTGTCGATGACCCGGATTCTGGCGACCGACCTCCCGGCATCCACCATTCGCCCGGTGACAGGTGTACCCGCGAGGCGGGAGGCGGCCACCATTCGGTAGACCTCCTCCCGCCCCAAGGCTAGGAGGTCGGCGGGTGGCCAACACTGTGGCGGAGGTGTGCGACACCGTCCTGTACGCTCGGGCGATGCGGATGCACAGCCGTCGTTGCATGCCGTACATGGCGCGCTTGATGTGACGGCTGCGCACCGCCTTCCCCGCCCAGACGGGGGCCCCGTAGAGGAGCCCCGAAAGGACGGCGTGCGGATACATCTTGCGTACCGCCCCCCGAGGACCGCCGAGGTTCGGCATTATGCCAGCCAGGGCGTCCGCCTGCCTGTGGAGCCTGGGAGCCAACTGGTCGAAGGGACCACCGAACTCCCAGGCGCCGTCCAAGGTGAGGCCTAGGTACTTCAACCTGGGCCCCACCTCGACCGTGGCCTGACCCATTCTAACCGCGGCTGGGGGTGGCCGCCTCCGAGACCCGTCGTGAAAGAATATGGCCTCGGTTTTGTGGGCCGCCACCTCCAGCCCCAACCTCCTTATGGAGCGCAGCGCGCACTCCGTCAATCAGCTGACTGTAACGATATACTTTAAGGTAAATGTCCCAGTAGCCGGACGTTTAAGCATTAGGTTCTCATAAATAATACAATTTATAATATTAAAAAGATTTTAATATAAATATTTGTATTCATTTGAAAACTCAAGACTCCCTTAAACAAGGAAAAATTATTTGAACCCACTTATAACAGTTATTAATTAAAATATTTAAATAAATAATAGAATGGCTAAGTTTACACCGTGCATTTAGGCCGCGGTCTATACAATAGATGTCTTTGTTTATCCTGTATATTAAACAAAGACACCTGTCGTATAGATCGCGGACTAAGCGCACGGTGTAAACGTCAATGTGTCAATGTACCAGTGGCCGGACAAGCCGGTTGGACACTGAGACGTAATTGTCCCAGTGTTCGACCACAATTGGAAAATTAATATGCTGACGGAAAATAATAATATAAATAGATGTTTAATGACAAAAGATAACTAATTCAAATTGATCTTTAAGGTAAAAAAAGCATGTGAGATTAATATTAATATAAATAAATAAAGTTTTGTGTAACTGTCCGGACATAGGTACTGTCCGATCCTAGTGACTGGACATATACCTATGTCCGGACATAACCTATGTCCATTTACATAACACTTTATTTATTTAAGTTAATATTAGTCTCAAATGCTTTTTTTAAAACGTAATATTATAATTTAATTGTAATCTTTAAATGCAATTAAATTATAATACTGCAATAAAAAAAGCATTTGAGATTAATAATAATAAATTTTGTGTAAGTGTCCGAACACTGGCTACGTATACACCGTGCGCTTAGTCCGCGACCTATACGATAGATGTCTTTGTTTAATATACAGGATAAAC
>NW_017257592.1:0-4934 GCF_001594055.1 Mycetomoellerius zeteki | reverse complement strand
CTGGATTTTTTGAGGGGCTCAGATTTTTTGAGGATCCCGATTTTCTAAATGCTCATTGTTTTCGAAACAATAGAGCGCGTTCAAGTAACGTTTGTAAAGCAGCTAGCCTGCCACCGAGTGACTGAACATGATTAGTTCTTACACTGAGAAAAAAAAGTGGTTAACTGAACTAAATGCGTTTAGTTGGTTATGATTTGTTTAATCGAAATACCAATATATTTGAGTCAAATATGCAGTAGTACATCGAATCAGTATCTTTAATTCAAAACAACAAAATAATTTTGTTGCTGAGTTTAATTAAATGAACTGTGACTGTTGTTGTACTAATCAAATTATAATCAATTGGAATAAGCAGCAATATTGATTCAACATCCATATATGACATTGAATTAACATAAATTTTGTTGTGTTAAAATAGCTTCGTTGTTTCCTTCAAATAACTAGTTTAGTTGTACAGAATAAATTTAACAATAGGAACCGAGATAGATTGAAATGTTTAGTTGGACCAACTAATAATATTTCATTCTATACAACTTATAGATTTTTTTCAATTAAATGAGGAAAATACTTCAGCAAAACAAAATTTATGTTGAATCAATCCCACATAAGTATGATTGATTCAATATTACTGCTTCTTCAAATTAATTATAATTTGATTAATTCATCAAAAGTTGTATTTTTAGGCAACAAAATTATTTTGTTGTTCCAAATTACAGATATTAATTTGCATTATTACCGTGTATTTTATTCAAACGTGTTATGTGATCACAAGGATCAGTGATCTAATTGACGTTACACTTCTGAAACTGTACGAAGCATTTCGCTATTCGCGAAAACCGCGGCTGAGCAGTGATGGAGGGAGGTTGCTTTTCCATGATTGGTTCTTGCGCGAGATTCTTCCGCGCTACGATTGCATCATCGCGCGGTAAACGTTGCCACATTCTGTAGGCATGTGTTATTATGTGAATACGTGATATGTAGCAGTTTGTGTCGTTTGTGAATGTGCTTCTGTGAGACGCAGTTTTTGATAAGTACAGTTATCACATTCCTAACGCGGAGAAAAACTTTTGATCCTCCATCAAAGGTTGGAAATCGTACAATTCGAAACGCATACGTGACACGTACATGTGTTTTACGGTTATTTACGTTCTGATTTCACTGTAAATTATATTGTGATGGATGACTATGTGAAAGAATTATTGAAATCATGGGATTTAGAAGTTCTCGTTGATCAGTTCAAAGGTAATATCTATATTATTTTAAAACCTAACCTGTTAATGCTTAATCAAACGTAGATATAGGTAATTGGCAAAGACATATAGAGAATGGACTGCGCGATCCGTATCTAAGTAGTGTATCAAATGTGGTCGACAATAATGAGAGAGAGGACCGTGGAAGACGACCAATCTTCCTCTCATTCTCTCTCCCATTATACCGTTGGATGGAAAGAGATGGCCGTCTTCCACGGTCCCTCTCTCTTACTTTTATCGACCATTTTGATCACGGATCGCGCAGTCCATTTTCTATGTCGTTGGTAATTGGTATCAAAGTTATCGTGAGAATTATTTTAAATCCTTAACGATTATAAATGCCTTCCTGCTGCTTTCCATATATGTATGCCTTTCTTTTAATGCACGTAACGTATCTTATATGAACGAATGCGCATATAGAAAAGTAGCGAGAAGGCATTGGGTTTGTTTTACAAGCCAACATAGCAGCTAATCTACTCGCCGAGTAATTAAACATGATGTTTTTATTTATAGATCCAATCAATGACTGCGTTTAGCATAGGAAAAGCAATTTAGTACACGCTCAGTGATTCCTTGCTATGATTGGTTTTTATACTTAGATCGAATGAAGAATTAAAGAAAAGGATCAGTCATATTAAAGATTCATTAAGTATTCACTGGACTGCTTTCTCTGCTGAATGCATCCAATCACACTCAATAGCTCGGTGAGCAGGCTAGCTGTTTTGTCGGTTTGAACATGCTCATAGTTTTATAAATTAATCTATTTTCTGTATGTATTAATATAATATTGGCAATAATTAATAATCTTTTAATTATCTGCACGAAATTGATTATTTACATTTTTCGTAAAATAGTTAAGCGAAAATTTTGATTTCTGTATACACACACACACACACACACACACATATACATTATGCATGTATTGGTTTACAGAAAATTGTATTGATAAAGATTCAATAGCGTATTTAACATCAAATTTAATAAAAGAATTAATTCCGCAAATTGGACTTAGACTTAAATTTAATAAAAAATGGCAAGAACACTTCACTGAAGCGAAAGATGTAACACTTGTGCGTATATATTTTATCATATATTATAGTTACAATACTTATTTTTTATATAATATAATATAATAAAATTTGTCATATGTTTGATGCAAAAATATTTTTTATAGGAACGGGATAAAAATACTAATGTAAATATACATAATTGTCCATCTCATGAAGAGATCAGCGATGAAGAAAAGGAAAATGTCACTGGATCCTCGACATTCAAAAATTACAGCGACCCTCTTCATCTTATTTACGACAGCCTTCATGATGACATATGCTACATTTTCAATTTCTTAAAACTGTAAATGTTAGATTATTTTAAAATATGTATTCATTACAAAAAGAATCACACGTTTTTAAGAAGTCATACTTAAGAGGTCGAAAATTGCACGAAAATAACTCAAGTGACTCATAATCAGAGAGACAACATGTAGATGGTCGTCTAAATGTTCTCTCTCTTTCGCTTTTATTGATACATTAATTATTGAAATTACTCTTCAGGCAATTGAAGAATGAAGATTTCTGTACATTGTCCAAAGAAATTGAAGATCTATTCCCTACAGAAACACGTTTCACCTATTATATTGCACCTATAACAAAGAAGTTTTCAAAAACTAATAAATCTATCACTTCTCGTGGAAAACTTGTTGACAAATACAGGAATAAAATACGAGATTACAGAAAACTAAGAGATACTTTATCAGAAAGTGACCGTACATATAGTACAAGTTGTACTAGCGATTTTGAAGGTGAAGGAACAAATAAAACTATAATTATCTTCACTATTTATATTTACAGAGAAATTTTACAGAGAAAAGGTGAATTATAAAAGTTAGTCAAATCAAACTAAGAAAAAAAGCCACGTACCATATTTTGCAAAAATATAATATATATCGCGAAAGTTATTAAATTATTAATTAAACTGTCTGAGCCACTGATCGTACGATAGAATGAATGTTGTAGACATGTGTGAAAAAAAAGAATTCCCGATGAAAGAAAAAATAGTTTATTCCTTGTAAGGAATAATATCAGAGACGTTTTTTCGTTATGCAACCAAAAGCAACCGCAGCTAAGGCTATCTTCGTTTTCTGATTCCTGAAGATGAAGATAGCCTTAACCGCGGTCACTTTTGGTTGGATAATAAAAAACACTCCCTAGGTGTTAACATATAGTGAGCAATGGAGTAACGCAGCATGACGCCATTTTTCGCTATCAACTGATGCAGTCCGCTAGGAACATCTGAGGAGTAAATCATTTTCTTTTCGGAAAGCATTCTCTCTTTATATATGCCTAAACATTCTAGGCGTCTCATGCGCTCATTAACTCAGACATTTTAATTAATAACTGTTACGATTTTTGCAAAATGAAATACGACTTTTATTGTCTTTACTTGTTAGACCTGATTAATTCATCATTCTCAAAATTTCCCGAATATTCTATGCGTGCGTGCGTGTCTGCGTACGTGTATATATGATTAAATATATATATATAAAACATATATATATATAACTTATATGTGCAGATGAAAACGAGGTGCCTGAAAGTGTATTGTGGCTCCAAACTAATTTATCACCTTGGCAATTAGTTGAAAATCATTGGAAAGTTTCTACACCATACAGACGAAAGCAAATTCAGTCATCCTCAAATAAAAGCATTTCTGATATTTTTGTTAATTGGCCTATTTTGAAGCATCCTTCGGCACACCTCTTGATTGATGAGGATTTCAAATTCTTGAAATTAACATCAGAGAATTGCGTGGACAATTGGTTAAAATTTTTTTCTCAGATTCAGAAAATTTGTCCTTTGAAAGAAGATAAAGTTACGATCGAATTACGTTCTATACTCGAAACTGACGATTTGACGGACAGTAAGTTTACGACACAAAAAATTATAAAATAAAGTCATGAAGTATTTATTACATATTCATATATTTATGTTTCCAGATGCAAAAATTGTAATACAATTATTATTATTGCCCCATCTAATACCACCAAAAGGAAGAATTCGTATAAAAAAAGAACATTATAAACCATCAATAAGTGAATGTAAAGATAGTATTATATCACATGCAAAGGTATCAATTTACGTTTGAAATATTCGTACATGTGAATTTTAATATATAAAAAATATACATATGATTTTATTTGTAGATTCATGGAGATATAAATCGTATTCAAGAAGAAAAGGAAAGGAGAGCACTTCAATTAGGATTAACAATACAACCATATATAATAGTTGTTGGCTCTACCCTTGCAGAAGTAAACGCATTTTATGTTTGTATTGATAAGGTACTCTATCAAATTTCAACAGCGCTAGCAGCAGTTGATTTATGTTTCAAAATATTTCATGTCTTTGATGTTACTTATCCGCCAGAAAGTGAGCACATATGGTACATAATACAGCTCTGTCTGTATAAGTTCTCGACTAAGTCCGATAAACAAATCTCATATGTGATGCCAATTATAAATACTTTAACTAGCGATAAGTTTCACTCCACAGATGATTAATCTTTCAATATTTTCCACATTTTTATGTTACGTTCTATTGTTGCATATTTTTGGTTAAAATTATTTTAAGCTTTACTTGAAGTTATTCACAAATTTTTAAGTTGATTAACTCATATATATATATA
>NW_017257591.1:27736-30887 GCF_001594055.1 Mycetomoellerius zeteki | reverse complement strand
AAGTTGAGGTGCTAACTTCACAGAGACCAATAAATGTAGCTTACAATAAATTTGATTAAAATAAATATTTACATACTAACCCAAGGATAGTTCCTCAAGTTAGAGCACTTATGACATGCACAAAATTCGGATAATTTGTCACAAAACTTTCAAATAATATATCAAAATCTAAGTCATAATCGAAAACCCAAATAGTGAACATAAACATTACAAAATTTTGAAAAATGTATACAATCCATAGTATTGTTATTCGAATTATCCATTTACGCAACCGTTGGTATTCCTTTGTCGCACCGATTGCTTCCAATATATCGTTCATTAAGGAAAGTTCATGTAAGCACATTTTCAATTCCTTTAAAAAATCATATTGATCGATTATGCAACATAAAAGGCATTTTATACTTGAACAAAAGTTGTTATTGCAATGTGTATAGGAAATGTGATAGATAAAAGAGTTACAAGAAAGGTTAGTATTTAAAGTATAAGGTGTAAAAATATTACGTTAAAAGCTAATTTAAAAGAGTATAAATACAAATATTAATTTTACTAAACACATTTTGTTTACAGTAAATAATGATATGAACATAAAAATTGATCTGTCTTCAAAAACTTTTTTAAAGAACTCCGCACAAATCTTATGAAAAATGAGTTTCAGTCAAATTGCATTAAATTATACATTTAATTTGTAGGTCGGGTCAAGTTAATTAAAATTCTTCACGGGCAAAAAAATTAGACCTTCAAATTTCTTACTTTTTTTTGCTCTAAAGCGTGATTTACACGGGGCGACTTTTATTCGCTAGTAGCCACGATTAGTGACGTCATAGCGAATTTGCTACTAAAAACTTTTAGACGTGGATTTGTTCTTATTAGCGTCTAGTCGCGGCGAATACTGCTTTCGACGCTTGTCGCTAGCTTGTCGCTAACTTCTTACGCTTCTTATCACTGTCGATAAACGCTTTGATCTTAGCTCTTCCAGAGCGAATTTTTAAATCGTCAAGCGACGCTGCAAACTTCAAAATTTTAGACGCTAGCGAATAAAAAACAAGCGTGTAGAAGTTTTCATCAGCCAATCCGCTGACGAATTAAGAAGCCTGCTTCAAGCAAATAGAGCAGAATCGAGAGAATTCACACACACTGGCGAATTAACGACGTCACTAGACGCGGCTTCTAGCGAATAAAGTCGCCTCGTGTAAATCACGCTTAAGACCTTCAGAAAGTTGTTATATTTTATATGAATAAATACAAAAAATATATATATCAAAATAAATCTTTTTTACTACACTTGTATATATATCAATGATATATTTAAGATTTTAGATAAGCGTTCATTATCAGAATTACATAGAATGAACGACCTGACGTGACAGGGCATTTCGTTCCTTCGAGATACGTGGTTTACATGAATTCCCTTGCTTCTCGCAGAATGAAGTGCTTGATTCTTGTTATTCCCTTTGTCTCTTTGGAAATCCTAACACGCTTCTTGGAGTTAAAAAGTAAAACAAAACTTTTTTGCAAGACGTTTTATACTCTAATAATATTTTTCGAAATACTGAAAGATATGATCTTTTTCATGATATTATGTCCGATATATTTTTTTGTGACATATATGTATACAGTATATGTCTATGATGTATTATACGGTATTCACAACTAATGTTAGTAAAAAAAGACTTATTTTGACTATTTTTCCGTATAAGATGTGATGATATTCCGAAGGTCCTGGAGCAAAAGTCTAAGGTATTTAGGGCTTTATTCCCGAGAAGACTTTCAATCAACTTGACATGAGCTGAAAGATAAAATTTGAAGCAATTTGCCCGAAACCCATTTTTTTCCCATAAGATTTGTGCGGGGTTATTTGTATCATAATAAATTTACCTTTTTAGAAAAAGGTAAACAAAAAACGTGTGCACTTGGCGAGAGACACTACCGTCTCTCTTGATTTGCTCATAATTGTGAGATCAAGACGCCTTTAATGCTTTCAATGGAAAAAATGATTAAAGAAAAAGTTAAGAAATTTAAAAATATCAAGTAATATTAGGGACTATGAATAAATTTAAAAACTTTTACCTTAGAGTAAAAGAAGCTAACAAGTTTCGATGTAATCGCGGTGATTAATATTGTGATTTGCATCGAGATTACTGCAGGATGTAATGTTCTCCAAATCTCCGAGTAGACTGGATAGTAACCGGAGTACGTAAGAAAGCTCCATATGGCCAAGACATACAGGCAAAAGAAATACGACCAAGTATGTCCAAGAGGATATTCGAACAAACCCAAACTGCAGAACGAGCCGACGATCATTAGTGGTGCCAGTGCAGCCTGTAGCGTCTTCGTCATAGTTTCAAGGTTATATCGACAATTTGAATTAACTCTTGCTGCACGGGACACAAACGTGTGTTAATGTTTTTTATAAGAATTTTAGAAATAGTTTTTGCAGATCCTCTACATCTATAAGTTATATTGGAGGATGGAGTATGTACACATCAACTAATAAGTACCGAATGACAGAATAAACACAGATGATCAAAATTGGACTGTTTACTTTCCGCGGAATTTTCCTTATTAGAGTATGTATTATTGTATTATAGATCATAAATGGCTATAAAAGTAACTATCCTTGCAATATTATTTCTACCATATACCATACTAGCTATCAAGGTATATAATGGATGCTTTTTATTTACGACACTTTTAATGACATGTTGACTTGAATTGAAGCTAATAACTTTGCAATATACAGGGTGTTTCCAAATTAAATGGCAAAACTTCGGGAGCGTGTAGAGGAGTAAAAAACTAAGAAAAAAAGTCCTATAGACATATGCTCGTTTTTGCTCCGTTTCAGAGAAATCGAAAAAAAATGTTTACATTTCTTGCCATATCTAGCACCGACATATTTGATTACATTTTCCACTTTCTGTTATGAATTTGTCAGTCGCTCTTTGAAAGCCTTTAACAGTAGATGAATTTTGTCTTTTGCAATATGCCGCGTACGTATTCTAATAGTGAATATGCTGATATGGTTTTTGTATACGGTTTCTGCAACGGTAATGCTTTAAAGGCGGTGCGAGAATATGCACGACGATTTCCAAACAGAAGAGTGCCAAACCGAAGAGTGTTTATGTTGACATTTAATAGATTGCGAGAGACTGGA
>NW_017257591.1:19095-26720 GCF_001594055.1 Mycetomoellerius zeteki | reverse complement strand
TCTTGCAATAACAATAAAATTTTTTAAGAATTATTTTATAATTAAGAATATTAATTATTTATTTATTAAAAACAATCCATTTATCAGAATTGGATTTAAGTTGAGTTGCCTTCTGTCTTGTAACTCATTATTAAAATATGGCTTTCAATGTACTGAATGAAAAATAAGATTAGTACAGATATTGACTTATACAGATTTGGATTATGAAAAAGAATTAATAAGAATATAATAGTGTTATTACAGGAGAACGAATCTGGTTGTCATTCGAAATTGATTGTCAAAAAGCTAATAAGTCAATTACCATATGACAGGGCATTTTGTCCTTTTGACTCCAGATTACTGATATAACATTAAGTTAATACACAATAATAAAATTGTTGTATAATATCGTTCGCGACAAAAGCGTCATGTCTGTATTAGATACAATAATTTTTAAGAATGTAAACTCGGTGGGTAAATTTTTCTCATTCCTTTTTTGCGTTTTTATTAGTTTTGGCATTACTAATTGCGATTTAACTGTAATTGTGGAAAATATTATACCTTAAATAATTTTTAGTTTTATAGTTAGTTAATCATTATTGTTAAACAAAATTTGTAAGATATAATCTCTTTCAATAGAAACAGCCTCATAGGATAAATTGATTAAAATAGACGAAAATTATATGATAGTAAATTTTAATCTTTTTTGATGTAGATCGATGTATTTTTAAAGCATATGTTTATTAATATTGTATTTCATATAGATCGATGCTTATCGACGCTGTAGTGGCATCATGGCAAGTTTATAAAGGTTGCGTTCCAAGTTATGCATGAAGCGCATGATGTATCGTTTTATCCTTCTTTATTATATGGTTAACGACAAGAACAAATAATGCATCATGTGCTTCATACGTAACTCGGAACGCACCCAAAGGAATAAAGAAAAGGGTGGGCCGTATGATGTAAACATAATTCGAATGGGCCGTATGATGTAAACATCATTGCGCAAATGTTATGGCGCTACTAAAGCAGAATAGAAATTTTCGAGAATTTCGTCACCGCTCGGGGATCGTTTTAGTTCTACGTTTTTTTGTGTATTTTTCTTCGTAGTAACCGAAAATAATCATTATAATAACGCCAGAATTAAGGAAAAATTGGTACATTGAAATAAAATTGATAAAATCCTTATTTGCTATAAAACCGCTGTTATCAGTTACGCTTCAATAATTTATTTACGAAATTATTTCCGAATTAGCTTGATTACATCAAATGCGAATAATATTGCGCTACAAAGCGTTACTTATATTATATTTTACTTATATTATAGTATTTGTCTATAACATAATGATATCGTTTCACCCATTTCAAACATCACGCATTGCTTGGAAGGGGGGAAATGGGACCGAGATGACAAACGTTATAATGAAAAAGATAATGCAGCATTTATTATTTATTGTCTCCGTTGTATTAATATACATGTTTAAGGCTTAGGATTCCATTATAGAATTCTACTAGTGATGAAAAAACTGTTTATCTATTTATCTATTACTGTTGATTGCCTAGGATTGCACGAGATATCAAGACTAATCTTGGTATTGTCTTGTCTTGCCTCCAATTCCTCCAAATTCAAGACAAGATCAAGACAAGATTACTAATAAATTATTAAGACAATACCAAGGTAAGATGTCCAGATTCTTGATTTTGTCTTGATATTATTGGTTTCTAAAAGAATTATATATTATATATATTTGTAAATACGAGAAAAAAGTTGTTACATAATTGTTATGCATATTTAGAAACTTTATTATAAAAACATTTTAACAAAACTTTTTCAACCAAACATAGACATTCAATAGATTAGAAAAATAAAATTCGCAAAAAATGTCTCGAGCCATTTTCAACCACATCGAATAATTAACATTTATATTATTTTTTATAATAGACTATAAAATGCTGAAAATCTACAAATTTTTGACCTCAAAGAACATTTCATCCATGAATTGACACATCAGTGTTTTTAAAGAATTATTTTGTAATCGAGTCCTATTTTTTGTCATAGTCAGAGCTCCTATTGAAAACAATCTTTCTGCTGGTACAGATGAAGCAGTTGAACTTAAAATGTTTCGAGTCATTTTTGACAATATCGGATAAATATGAGCATGACTTATCCACCATTTTAAAACATTTATATCCATACATTCTCTCGGAGTCTGTAAATAATTATTAATTTCTGTTTCTTGCGCGAGCCTGTTACAGCACAATCGCATCAAAATGAGAGGTTTGCTCGATTCGAGACAAAACAAGATAAGACGAGATTTTTGCTATGAATATTCATCATGACCGAGACGAGATTAAACGTTTAACAAATGTTCCTTTGAAATATTAAGTCAAACGGAAAATTATTGTAAAACAAGCATTTAATTAACGTTAAATATAAACGTTTAAAAAATGTTCTTTTCAAACATTATTTCAAATGAGTAATGATATAAAATAAACGTTTTATTAACATCAAATAAACATTTAAAAAATGTTTCTTCGAAGCATTATTTCAAACAAAAATTTGTGTAGAATTAACATTTAATAAACGTTAATTAAAGGGATAAAAAATGCTTTTTTGGATCGTTATTTGAAATGGACAATTAATGTAAAATAAACGTTAATAAACGTCACATAAACGTTTAAAAAATGCTCCTGCCAAACATTATTTCAAATGGGTAATTGATGTAAAATTAACATTTTATAAAAACATTTTTTAAACGTTTATTTAACGTTAATTAAATGCTTGTTTTACATTAATATTCCGTTTAACGTAATGTTTCGAAGGAACATTTATTAAATGTTAAATAAACGTTTGATAAATATTCCTTCGAAACATTTTTCCAAACCGAAAATTAGTGCAAAATTAACATTTAATAAACGTTAAATAAATGTTTTAAAAATGTAATTTGGAAATGAATCATAAAACGTAAAATTAATTACAAATAAACGTTTAAAAAACGTTAAATAGATGTTAAACAAATGTAATTTTAAGAACGAATCGTGAAATGCAAAATTAATAAAAAAATTAACATTTGAAAAACATTTAAAAAACATTTTCTCCCAGTTGGGTATTGGAGGATGAAGTATGTATACACATCAACTAACAAGTACTAAGACAGAATAAACATAGATGCTCTAGATTAACCTGCTTACTTTTCGAGGAATATTTTTATTTGTATGTATTACTACAGATAGATTATAAACGACTATAACGTAACCATCCATGCAATATTATGCCTTTATATTAGGTTCCAAGGTATTTAATGGATGCTTTTTATTTACCACACTTTTAACGACGTGTGGCCCTGAGTTGAAGCTAATAACTTCTATAAAAAAAAAGTATTTTATGTATAATATGTAGAAGTTAATGCACACAATATGTTTTTTTGTAAATTATAGGTAAAATTATTCTTGTAATAATAATATAATTTATTAAATAATAATTCTTAATATGGCTCAATCAGAATATAAATCACTAAATAAAAGAAGAGCTACGAGCCAATTATAATGTAAAATATTTAATAATTTAAAATTCGTACATACAAACGTTTCGACACCGATCGGGTCATTTTCAATGTAAAACAACAAACAATATTACATGAATTATCGAAAAATTCGGTCACATTATAATATCCAGTAAAAACGTCAGTTGTATTCGTAATATGCGGTCCATATGTAAAATTATCATAAAGATGATCTCATTTCACTTTTCACAATTCTACAATTAAATTGTCTTAATGATGTAAGTTAGACGCCGAGAAGAAAACGCAATTAACAAAGTTATATTTAATAAAAAGTAAGCCATAATACTATTGGATATAACATTTATCCTCGACGATGTACAGCGACGTTATGACGTTATAATTTATTTTTCATCACGCGTGCACGTAATGTGCCCCATACAACGGCATCAAGCCGTTGAGTTATTTCTTTAACCCTACGCAGAAGCGTTGAATTAGGGAAAATAGCGCCACGCCGCAACGAGATTAGTAAATTAACACAACGCAATGGTGGCGCTCGTTCAAATAACAACACGGAGAAACGCGCCGACCGGAGCGCTCTTTCTGGGCATCTCACGTAAGTATAGTGTTCTACAATAATAAAATTATCGACTACGAGAAAACGACAATACAGTACCTAAACAAATATTTGACTTATAATAACGTTTAGATAAAACCAGTAAGTAAGTAAAAACAATGTAAATATATTAAAAAGAAAATATTTTGGAAAAAATTGGAAAAATGATCGCGAATGAAATTAACAATGCACCAACAACTTCAACTGCACATGAAAAAATGTATAATGAAAAACGAACATTTACTGCAATCGAAAATAAAGACACAGATTATCCACTCCATCTAAAATTATTCGTATTAATATGTCTAATTGCAATAACAAATTTAAATATTTCAAATTGTAATAATCTTACAATTATAATTGAAAATAATGAGCAATAAAAAATTTTGTATTGTTAAATATTTATTTACGAAATATTTTTTAAATTTTTTTTGTTAGGGGGCTGCGCCCCTCTGAACCCCCCCTTCCTGCGCCCCATGCACCGCCCCATATGTCGCACTCGATTCGCTCGTGCGACTTTATAATTATATAGCATGTTACTAGCACAGTGCACTCGTGATGAAAAATAGTATGTGCACCTCGTGTGGTGTAGTTACCTATTGCGCAACGCGGGCGCGCATGTCGCACTCGCTTCGATCGTGCGCCAACGGTGCCCGCGTTGCACAATAGGCAACTAAACCCCACTCGTTACACAATGTACTAAAGATTCATCCATAATTAAGAATATCATCCATAATAAAAATAATAGTTATTCAGTCTTAAAACGCAAACTCTAACGCAATAACATCACGAGTTGAATTGACTAGCAATTTAACAATTTGATGCTTTTTTCAACTTAATAACATTGGGTGACATATGAAAATCCGTACATATCTCCCAACTCCTATAAGTAGCCGCATATCCTACTCCTATGGAATATATGGCAAAAATGCAAGGATTTCAAAAAGTTCTTCTTTTAATTCGAAAAATAAGTATTTCGGATTTCTAATATCTTTTTCATAGTAGTAGATAGTACAAATTTTTACTGATGTAGCGGAGTCGGCCAGCTTTACCGTCTTTAGATTACTATCTTTAAATGTCCGGTAGTCAGGATGGAATTTTTGGATCTAATAAATTAGATATTTACAGGTGATGCTTATCTTTTATTCGCTTCCTCGTCGTTATACAATCCGCACCATATTACAGACAAGAAGAAAGAAAATTCGCACGTGATACTCGCGGCAATAATCAGCTGGCTCGCGGAATTCCCTGTATTCTCTCTCGGCGGTGTTATGTATCTTTGTATGATTAACTGTGACTGTGTGTGTCTGTGTGTGTCTGTGTCTGACTGTCTGTCTCGCGACCCGTCTACCAAAATATATACACCGCTTACTTTCTCGAATTTTCTAGACTGTTCTTGTTTGTCATGTTTTTAATCGTCTAGAACATTCCGTCTGGAATATTCTAGACGGTCTCAACCGGCATGTTTTTATCCGACGCGTGTTTATCTATCTTGCTTTGTCCTCGCGTAGCTGATTGCCCTTCGGCCTAATTTCGTACACATTCTCGCTACATTTATCGCTTTCTCACTACTGCGATTCTTTTGATTTTATCTGCAGCCAACGCAGTGGTACTGCATTCGCCACACTGATATAATTTATTTACCTTAAACATAGTAAATAATACTTAATAAATTAAGTTTTTGTTAGGTGCGGCGTACATGTATACCGGAGTTACCCTAATATACCTATTACCATAATGTCAATTTGAGGTAAATGAAAATGTTCACATATGAATTATCGTCATTTTATTATATAATTTCTTGCTTCACAATCAATTTCATCGCAGTTATAACAGTCGCGTCTCGATCCTTCTCGATGTTATTTCGTGTGACCCGGACAATATTCGATAACAGTCTACGTGTCGAAACGCTTTCCTGCTAATTTCTCTTATCCGGATGCATATATCCTATCCGGATACACATGTTTCTGAAATAACGCCCACTAATCATATAGTGCTATTCCTAATAAAAAACTGAATCGAAAAATCCTCTACCATTTTATAATTTTAGCAATACTTTTTTGGTTACCCAATGAGCAAAATTTCTAAAATCGACGTATAGAACAAGTTTAAGAGATATCTTTAAGAGTTCTTTAAGAAACATCTTCGAAATGTTTCACAAAGAACACTGAAAAATATATATCTTAAATTTGTCTTATACATCGATTTTATCCGTTTTCATTCGGCAATTTTTAGAAATTAATATCTCGTTATTGCGAAAATTACAAAATGGTAGAGGACATTTCGACTTAGTTTTTTAGTAGAAATAGCACTGTATGATTAGTGGGAGTTATTTTAGAAACACTCTGTATACATGCGCAGATATATAGCCAATATAATTTCTTCGGTAAATCGCCGAACGTAAAACTCTTTGTCATTACATTGCACTGAATGTTACATTACCAAATTCAGTTAAATCGTAAAGATCCTCGCCCTGCATCATATAATATAAGTAATTTTTATGCATCGTTGTTTTCTTGAATTAGTATAATGAGTGATTATAAATCCGTGGTAGTGGAAGGTAACTTTCAAATTGAGCGCGAGTTCATGCGTGCCTCAATTTGTATCAAAACCGTGGCCAATTCCTCGAACGTTAGTAAGCTTTGACCAATTATGCGTTTCAAGTGAAATACAAGATTTTATTCCCGCTACCCACAATCCGCTCACGTGGGATGCCGATGGTGGAATAAATTTCCAATTGATATTATTGAGAATAAAAAATTCTGTTTATTTCTGAATATCTTTTTTTATTTAATCGTCTGATTTCGAACAGCTCATTTTTTGCTCCGACGAAGTTAGTTGCGTTGTCACAATAAATATGCGCTATAGGCAGCCTCGCAAAACGTCTAAGAGCTATAATAAAGGCTGTCGAGTCAAGATTGCTGACTGCCTCCAAACGCGCCGCCTTCATCGCTAAACAAACAATGAGATGTATAACTTATATGTTCGTTCTTCTACCGCGACCTCGACTTATCAACTTTACAATCGGCCCAGCAAAATCTCCCTTACCACGAAAAACGGACGTCTAGGAACGACTCGATTTGCCGGTAACTATCCCAATATCTGCAACTATGGCATCGGATTGTTACGAAAGCAAATTATACAATCATGCACGACCTTCCTTGCTACATTCTTTCCCCTTAGTGGCCAATAATGTTCTCGAATCGCATATAATAATGCATGTAGACCTATATGTAGCAATCTACGATGTTCTCAATCAAATAATAATAGTGTGAATTTACTCTCAGATGGCAGCAAAATTGGGTGTTTTCTGTTAAACATCGCATTTGAATTTCGAATTCTACCGCCCATCCTAATCACTCCCTTTTCATCTGTGAATGCGCTAAGTGAGAACAACCTAGCTGACTCGATTTGCTTTTCTTTTTCTAGTCTTGCTCTTTCTTCCGGGAAGTGCATCATCGGAACTGCCCTAATTAAAATTTGATGGGCGCGCCTAATTTCGTCAATTGATTAACCATCTGGAGACACGG
>NW_017257591.1:18301-18711 GCF_001594055.1 Mycetomoellerius zeteki | reverse complement strand
GAAATATTAATTAAAATTGAAATGAAATATCGAGATTGTCGTTGAAGATCTAAGTATTTACAGCGTCGAGGAAGAGGGTGTCTAGATGTTCACCGTCGAGGAATTAAGCGTATAGATGTTTGTCGTCGAGGAAGTTGGTGTCTAGATGTTCGCCGTCGAGGAAATGGGTGTCTAGATGTTCGCCGTTGAGGAAGTGGGTATCAAGGTGTTCGCCGTCGAGGAATTAAGTGTCTAGGTGTTGTCTACATGTTCGCTGTCGAGGAAGTTGGTGTCTAGATGTTCGCCGTCGAGGAAATGAGTGTCTAGGTGTTCGTCGTCGAGTTAAGTGTCTAGGTGTTCGCCGTCGAGGAAGTGGGTATCTAAGTGTTCATCGTTGAGATAGTTGGTGTCTAGGTGTTCACCATCGAGGA
>NW_017257591.1:9271-16628 GCF_001594055.1 Mycetomoellerius zeteki | reverse complement strand
GCGGAGCTGTCAGAGATGGCGTGTCTTCTCATAAGAGAAATTCAATGTCTACTTGTATAAAGCTGGGACGATTAGAGACTACTCTCGTGGACTTCTCGCCACACCATAACCAATCATGGTAACAGTTATTTTTTCAGAGTGATTAGTAATCTCAATTGATCTAAATTACATATATCTTTGCTAAGGAAATTCAAAAACGTCAAACATAATTTCAATCTGTAGAAAGTGAAAAATATATGTATGTTATTTTTATGTAACCGTTTTGTTCCGGTAACAAAATATTCTATTTCTAATTACAAAAGATCTATAAACATCATACAAAACAGTTTTATGTCATTAAATTATTAGTTCATTTAATAAATTCAACAAATTAATATTGTCGTGGTAACCAACGATTTGATTGATCATATACCAGTAAATAGTTTATGTATCAGTAACAAAATTTTGGTTATTGATATAAAACATTTCTCTCAGTGAAGCCGTATTAATTCCAATTCTTCTTTTTGAATTTTCCTATTCCTCCAGAGAATGTACCATAGTTCGACTTTATTGTCAAAATTACTCAAATTGTAATAATCAGATAAACTATCTGCTTTCTTTTTAAAATCTTCCGTTATATCCAACATAAAGTTGAAACATCTTCTAAGAAAGAATAATGTACTCTTGAAAAATGCCTTACATATATAATTTTTTTAAATATTAGAATTAAATATTACTTAAAATGTTTTCATGAAAAATTTCAATAATGTTAGCATTGTCTTTACTTTTATAATTGTTAATTATTTACATGTCATTTAAAAACTGATAAGATTAAATTAGATAGATACCTATGTATATGTATATAATTAATGCATGTGTTTAAATGTTCCAATTAATATTTTGTTTGCTAATAAATGATAAACATTCAATGAAGTTTTCGAAGGAAAAGGTTTACCTATTTGATAAAATATTTTTATATGTATTGTAGATAAATGAGACAGAAACGTCGCAAGAGCGCGCAAAAAATATTGATTGAGATTATTATGTTAAAAATTAGATGTATTATAAAATTGTCAAGGATTAGTTAAGGACGAATGGATTTGTGAGTATAAGGTAAAAAAAGGTGAATTAAGCCTCTTTCTTGCTTATAAAGTTATAGATAATAAAATTTCTCGTTCTGATATGTCTGTTTATTAAAAACTTATACATACATTATACAACAATTCTTAATTTTCTTGAACTTACTATTTGTTAATTATTTAGTAATAAATATGTGATTGTAATTATTTAATGTACTGTTTCTCTATTTCAATATATTATTTTTGCCTATATTAACATCATAACTTTACAATTATGTATTTTAATTGTTACTTTCGTTAGAGAGAACACACTGAAAAATGAGTGGTTATAGCTACCAAATGTCGAATAAAATAATTTAAACCAAATGTTCAAGTAGTATATCTGAACATAATATAGTTTTATACAAATATTTAGTATTACTATTTAGTGATAGTTACACTAAATATTCATAAAATTATGTTTAATTATTATATTGTTATGCCCGTACTGCATGTGTTATGCCCGTATCGCATCGTCGCCCGTTATAAGTCGGAGTTCGCCGTCATCAAAGGAAGAAACGCGTTACCTGGCAACAAGCCGTCGATGTTTCAACAGATTTGGAGAGAAGCCGTCCAAGCGATCGGACGTGTCTTCTCATCCGCAAGCTTATACCTCGTTCTTTGTGTTCCAATACGGAGTATTATTTTTGTGTTCTCTTGTTCAATAAACGTTTCTTATTCCTAACGACATACTCGTGTACTTCATTCCGGCGGCTCGGGAGTGCGTGTTCGCGACGCGAACGGATTCCGCGAGACGGTCGTGCGGACGAACTGACGGACGGACATAACAATTTGGGGGCTCGTCCGGGATAATTCGTCGAGACCGTGGAATGTTGCGTTCTCCAATCGCCACCCGAAGCAAGATATCAACGGAGGATTTAGAAAGTGCATCGAGGGCCGTTACGGAGCAGAGGATTCCACCGATGGAGCAGTCGTTGGCAGTACAGGAAATCTCTCCAATGACGCTGGTGTTGCAGACGGTTCTGCGAGAGGTGCAGCTACTTCGCGAGGAGCAGCGGCGTACCAGAGAGGAGCACATGGAGTCGACACGACGGAGAGAGGCAGAGATCAGACAACTTCGAGAGAAGCTATGCAGCGTAAAACAGATAAGTCCTTCCATGAATAAAAATATTGTCACGGACGCGGGCGATTGTGGTGACGTGCAACTTCCAGAGAGGGACGGGTGTGCCGTAGGTGCGAGTGAGCGCGTCAAGTGTGCCGCAAATGCGTGCGAACACATCGAGTCTCGCGCTTCTTTTCGCGCTGTGTCGCGGCCGTCGTCGGCCGACGGAAAGCTCGCGGACGTGCACGGGTGCATCGGGCCGCGTGCTCCGCGTCATACAGAGACGGGTTTTAAGTTAAAACCTGATACGTTTGACGGGAGTGCCCCTCTTCGAGAATTTTTCGCCCAATTCGATTTGATCGCGTACGCGAATTGTTGGGAAACAAGAATAAAAACGGCTGTTTTGGTTTCGTGCTTAAGAGGGAAGGCGCGTGCAGTATTAGAAACATTCAAAATTTAGAAAATTTGGAGTACGCGGAATTGAAAGCAAAATTAGAATTGCGTTTCGGAGAGGCACACTCATTACAAAATTATTACACACAATTAACAAATAGAAAACAAAGATTCGGGGAAAGCATAGCGGCTTTCGGTTCAGAAATTGAGAGGTTGGCTCGAATGGCATACCCGGAATGCTCCGATTTGATGCGCGATAAAATCGCTTGCGCGCAATTTGTTTCGACCCTGTCCGACGGCTATGTAAAAAGGGCATTGCAGATGGAAGGGGTCGCGTCTCTGAGATTAGCCATAGAGAGAGCGAAAGCGGTTCAATTAATTCAGGAAACTTGTTTCAAAAATAAGGGGGAAAATAATTTTCATTCAGAAAATAGAAAAAGGAAAAATTTCAATGAAGGGAGAGATGATTCAAATGAAATTAATAAAAAAGGGGAAGATAATAAAGAAAAGAATAGTAAAACTAACAGAAATGGAAAATTTTTCAAAAATAAAAGCGAGGTAAAAACTGGAAATAGAAGGGAATGTTGGGAATGTGGCAAAGAAGGCCACTTCCGCTCTGAGTGCCCTGATTGGACGGGGGCGGAAAACGTGAATTAGTCAAGCTTGGCGGGGGCGGTTCGACTAGAGGGAAAAATGCCCTGAATAATAATGGTGTTATTATTAAACAATGTGCAATTGATAATGAAATTTATTTGGAAAATGTTACTAATAAATATTTTTACAGGACGAATGAGACCGAAAATAATAATAATGATCATGATTATGTTCGATGTTCTAATATTGTCGATTTAAATAATTCATGTACTAATCAATATTCTTACAGAATGAATAGAATAGATTGTAATTTAGGAGATTTTTATTATGAGGGTGAAGCAAATGGCAAACCCTGCATTTTTAAAATAGATATGGGCTCCGATATTTCGATCATAAATGAGAATTTTGTCAAATATAAAGGACCGGAAAGAAAAATAGTTAATCGTAATATTAAATATCCTACGGGAGAGTGTTGTTTAAATATGAAATAACGGTAAAGATTCGACTTGCAAAATACTCTTTAGAGGTTCCGATGCTAGTTGCACGAATAGAAGACGATTGTATACTTGGAGTGAACTTCCTAAAATTACTTAATTTACAAAATATTTTTGATTTGATTTTTCGAAATCCAACTGAAACGGCCAATGATTTAAAATGTTTTCGCATGAAAGATGTTGCCACCGTGAATATTCCAGCTGCGCTGAATACAGCTGCGCTTTTTAAAGAAAGTTGCCAATATCTGAGCAATTCTGAAAAAGAAGACTTTGGCAGCTTTCTGAGTGAATTTCGCGATGTGTTTTCAAACGACATCATTGCGGGAAATTGCAAATTGGGGGAACATGTTATTAATGTCAAAGATTCTCCCCCTATTAAACAGGTGCCTCGCCGAGTTCCCATTCAAAGGAGAGAGGAAGTGAATAAAATAATAAAGGAAATGAAGGATCAAGGTGTTATAGAGGAATCAAATAGTCCATGGTCTTCACCAGTGGTTCTAGTTAAAAAAAAGGATGGAACAACACGATTTTGTGTGGACTATCGGAAAGTGAACGCAATCACAATAAAAGATTCATATCCTTTACCTAGAATAGACGATATTCTCGACCAGTTATCAGGTAACGTTTGGTTTACTACCTTAGATTTAAAAAGTGGGTATTGGCAAATAAAGATTCGCACGCAGGATAAAGAGAAAACGGCCTTTTCAGTTGGTAATGGTTTGTGGCAATTCACGGTTATGCCCTTCGGTCTTTGTAATGCTCCGGCAACATTTGAGCGAGTAATGGAACAGATTTTAAAGGAATTCCTTTTTAAGATTTGTTTAGTATATCTGGATGATGTAATAATTTTCGGAAAGAATGTTGAGGAAATGTTGTTGAATTTGAGGAAGATTTTTCTCCGCCTCAGAGAGGTGAATTTAAGAGTGAATCCTAAAAAATGTGTCTTCTTTAGTAAAAAGATAAAATATTTAGGACATGTGATTTCGGCAGGAGGTGTTTCCACAGATCCAGAGAAAATAACGGTTGTAAAAGAATGGTCAGTTCCACAAAATAAGAAACATTTGAGAAGTTTTCTAGGATTTTGCTCATATTATCGTAAGTTTGTAAAGGATTTTTCTTCTCTAGCAAAACCGTTATATGCTTTAACGGAGAATCAGTCGAAATTTGTGTGGGAGCAAAAACATCAGGAATCTTTTGACAATCTGAAGCGGATTCTTTCTTCTCCGCCAATACTAGCGTTCCCTAGAATGGAGGAAGAATTTATTCTCGACACGGATGCTTCAAATCAAGGAATTGGAGCAGTCCTGTCACAGAAACAGGAAGGCGTGGAAAGGGTCATCGCATACTTCAGTCGAGTACTTAATAAAGCCGAGAGGAACTATTGTGTTACGCGACGGGAGCTTTTGGCAATAGTGCAGTCGGTGAAAGCTTTTCACCATTACCTGTACGGGCGGAAGTTTCTGGTGCGAACGGACCATGTTTCTCTCAAATGGCTTATGTCCTTCAAGGATTTGGAGGGTCAACTGGCACGATGGGTGGAAAGACTACAACAGTACGATTTCGAGATAACCCATCGTAAAGGTCTCTCTCATAAGAATGCTGATGGACTGTCGAGGCGACCGGTGCGAGTGACTACTGTCGACATTGTACAAATGTAGAATTGAAGGATGTCGACAAACAAGAAAATTTAGTTGGACGTATAGTTCTGATAAGGAAGAGTTCCATGGACTGGCGTAAAGAACAGTTGGAGGATCTATTTCCTTATTTTTAGCAAAAAAAGAGGCGAGTGAAGAACGTCCTCTGCGGCGGGAAGTGGCAGCGAGGGACGTTTCCACCAAAGTCTATTGGTCCTATTGGGATGCTTTGATCATAAACGATGGTGTTCTTTTTAAGAGATGGGAGGCTCCGAATTTAAAAAAGGAGATTCTTCAACTGATTGTACCCAAAAGTCAGGTCAAATAAATTCTAGAAGAGGTGCATAATTCCTCTACGGGAGGGCATTTTGGTGTAAATAAAATGTTGGATAAATTACGAAAACGTTTTTATTGGGCAACATGTAAACAAGATGTAGAGGAATGGTGCAGGACCTGTAAAGAATGTACAGCAAGGAAAGGTCTTCCTGAAAAAGGAAAATCTCCTTTGTAGATTTACAACGTGGGGGCTCCTTTCGAGAGAGTTCAGACGTTTGGACGTTCTTGGTCCTTTGCCCATAAGTTCTTCAGGAAATAGGTATTTATTAGTTGTTGTAGATTGTTTTTCTAAATGGGTAGAATATTATCCTGTTAGATATAATAGAGTGAGATATAATAGTGTGAGATATAATAGAGTGAGATATAATAGAAATAAGGTAGATTGCGAGATAATTGTATTCGCGTTCGATTATCGATTCCGCTGTGCGATCCAGAGCCGGACCAATAGTTAAGCTTGTGACACGTGACCAGTAGATGTTTTTTGTTAACGTTGCCAGGCGAATGCCCAAGCGAAGCAGTCACGATACAATCGCCGTACGGAATAGACCTTCCGTATAACCCTGTGTACTTTTTTTTTGTTTTTCCTGAATAATTATCTTTCACGCATACGAAGAGTGTCAGTTATTCATTTTCGCTAAGCCATCTATGAAGACATCCCCTTACAATCCCTTTAAAAAATGTTAGATCAAAAACTGTTGCAGAGGTATTCCTAAATCAGATTATTTCTAGGCATGGAGTTCCTGTCGAGGTTCATACTGATCAAGGGAGAAACTTTGAGTCACGAGTCTTCCGTGAACTGTCGCAAATATTAGGAATTAAGAAGACAAGGACGACCCCCTTGCATCCACAGTCAGATGGGCAGGTAGAACGTCAGCATCGCACAATTTCAAATTATTTAGCGAAATTTATCTCAGAAAACCAGAGAGATTGGGACAAGTGGATTTCACTTTATTTACTGGCGTATAGAACCTCCAAACATGAGACCACTGGTTTCTCCCCAGCGGAGCTATATCTTGGACAGGATCTCAGATTATCAATGGATTTGTTACGTGGTAGCCCTCCTGTTGTTGAGAAATCAGAATCATTGGAAAGTTATTCCACTAGGGTAAAAAGAAAGTTAGACGAAATTCATGAAAACGTAAGGAAGCGATTAGATATAAAATCTTCACAAACAAAATCCTGGTATGATCAAAAGACTAGGCAAATTCATTTTAAAGAAGGGGAGAGAGTTTGATTATACAATCCTCGAAGAGTGAGAGGGAGAGCTCCCAAACTACAATGTAGTTGGGAAGGTCCTTATTGTATAGTGAAAAAGTTAGGCGATGTGGTTTATAGTATTGTATTCGCAAGTCGAGTAGACATAAGAATAAAATTGTTCATTTGGATAGACTGGCACCTTATTTGGAAAGACAATTGATTTGATAGAGGAATTCGGAGACCGAATATCTATAGTTAAGATCAAACTGTCTTTTAATGTTGAGTTAACAACATAAACTTCGCGTGGTTCTTCTTTGTCGAGTTTCAGGTTGAGCTGACGACCTTAGGTCGAAGACTTTGACGGTGGCGGCTTACGGCGACGACGTTTGGAGGCGGCTTACGGCGGCGACGTTGGATCACAACTCCAGAACGGCGGTGTGTTTATTTTGAGAAGACCGCCTCGCCTGCGGTTTTTGAGCCGTAGTTTTTCCGCGGGATGTTGGGCGAATACCGAGACAGGGATTGTGGGGCAGAGGTATTGCGGCAGAG